>NW_012148786.1:1277168-1277872 GCF_000956105.1 Propithecus coquereli | reverse complement strand
GACGGGTATTTGCATACATAAAGAGTGCAATGCACACCATCCAAGGGATGGGCACGCTTGAAACTTGGACTTGGGGGGGAGTGGGGAGGCAAGGGCAACATACATAACCTAAACATCTGTACCTCCATAATATGCTGAAATAAAAAAAAGTGTACATCAAATGAAAGTATTTTTACACATACAAACAAAAATACTAGAATACTGTTGTTTTCAGTTATTCCCTGAATAAGAAATTTTCTATTTATATTATATATTTAAAAAGTAATTAAATTGATCATCCAGGTGTCAGTAACTTTACCATATGTATTGATTTCTGAATATGGAAAACTACACAGAATTATGTATAACAAGCCTTATACTTACTTTCAGATTATCTTCCTAATTTATGTTATGTGTTAATAGAGGATATAGATAAAAATAACTAAGCATAGTTAATGTATCCAATTAATAACTTTTAGATGCATATGCTATTTTTACATATTCTGGTTATATTTTACAAAGAATTACTAAAATAGCCACTAACCTTATTAATGATTGCTTCATATTTTTCAATTTTTACAAAAAGAGAAAATATAGACTTAAGAAGGAAAGAAACAAACTCTTAATCCAATTTTACTTAGTTTTATTTTTTAAAGACATATTTATGTTCCCAAGGAAAGTAAAATCCATTTGTGTTTTATCTGAGAAAGTGTAAACAGATACTC
>NW_012148786.1:1272461-1273786 GCF_000956105.1 Propithecus coquereli | reverse complement strand
CTCTATTGACTTAAAATTATTATTTGTAGAGACGAGTAAAGCAGAGATACTGCACTGTCAGAGTTTTTATCCAAAAACTATTAAAAACATGACAATAATAATATATTATTTCGTGTTTGTATGAATAAATAGCTCACCAAAGACCTGGCAGAAAAAAGAGTAAAGGCAAAAATCCAAAGAAGTCAGTAAAGCACTGAAGCTTATTCTGTCTTAGATATTTGCCAAACTTGGGGAACTCAAGCTTCCATTATCACAGGCAACCTGGTCAGGGGGATTGGGAATGAATGTGAGGTCGGATAGAGAAAGAAATCAAAAATCAAAAATTCAGCTAACAAGGAAAATCCAGGAGGAGATTCTCAATTATACAGCTGTATCCTTGGAGGGCACCTGTGACCCAGAAATATAACTTCACTAACACTTCAAAGGGGCTAGGAAAAATGCTGCCTTGGCTTAGAGTAGAACAAATGTGGAAAAAATCCCTGAGCTGTCCAAACACGTATCAGCTTAGCAGACAAAAATGCTCCAGCCAGGAATTTAGGATAAATTACTGTCAGACAGGGAGTACCCTGGCAGATGCCAAAAGTAAAATCCTCTCTGAAGGAATACACCTTTATTCTAGCCTAAAAAATCCCCACAGATAATTTTCCAAGGAAAAAGAGAATCTCACAGTAAAACATAATTAAGCATGCAAGACGCAAGGCACCATGAGGCAGAATGAGCAAGAATAAGAATCAACAGAGATTAAAAATCTGAAAAGGAAGTTAAAATACTTGAAGAATAGGGCAAGACCTAACACGTTTAATCAAAGTTTTAGAGGAGAATAGAAGAAAAATGAGATAGAAACAAGTATTTAAAGATGCTATGGCTGAGAATTTTCTAGAAGTGATGAAAAACAATCCATAGCTTAAAGAAGTCTAATGAACACCAAAAAAGTTAATTGAAAAGAAATTCACCACAAACAATATTGTGAAAATGCAGAGTATCAAATGTAAAAAGAAGTTATTAATAGTAGCCAGAGAAAATAGATGGATTACCACAAAGGAGGGATAGTCCGGCTGAGGTGTCAAAGAACTGATACTGTAAACATCTTAATATAAAATAACAAAAACATTGAATTCTGTATGCTGCAAAATATCTTTTAAGAATGAAACTAAAGATACTTCTAGGGAATAGTCAGGGGCACATGAACAAATCTGTAAAAGGGAGCTTCTGAAAGACGTATTTTGGCTAGAAGAAAGCTGATCTCAGAATGGAGCATAAGAGCCGTAAGAACAAATCTATTCTTTCAGTAAATATTAATATATGATTAGTGCTTCCTAGACTGG
>NW_012148786.1:1259687-1262252 GCF_000956105.1 Propithecus coquereli | reverse complement strand
TAATGAATTATATTATTGAGTGGAGCAAGCATAGTGAAGTGAGAAAAAACAAACAATTTCAAATTTTGATTAACTTGGGTTAAAATTCTACTTAGCAACATTGAGGAAGTTACTTAATCTCATAAATCTCAATTCCTTCACGTATAAACCTCAATTCCTTCATCTGTATAAGGATGGTATCCAAACTTATTTTTTATACTTGATCCATAATTCTCAATACATCCCAGTTACAGAGCTAGACTACTCAAATAATTATGTATCTTTCAAATAGTTTAATAATCTCCACAATGCTGTAAAACAACTGCCATGGCAAATATTGACTAGCTGTTAATAAAATTTATCTCCTATTTTTTCTGAACACAGAGATGGAGCATATTTTCCATCCTACCCGCTTTCTTGTAGTTATGTGTGATCAGAAGACTGACCTAAGTTCTGGTCAGTGGAATGTGGATAGAAGTAATATGTATCACTTCCACACTGTCTCATAAAGGCTTTTCATGTGTAATTCTTCATTATCTTGTCTTGATTGATGGCTGGATATCAACTTTCAGTGTAGCCTTGAACACTATGTCTAAGTTTCAAGTTGATGAAGCACAAGATGAAAGAAGCCAGCACCTGGAGTAGAGGTAACTTGCCACTCAGTAACACTCCTTTAGGGATTTACACTAGTGAGAAATACACTTCTATCATATTTGAAACATTCTGCATTTGAGGCTTTTATTACAGTAGCTAGCATTACTTTAACCAATTTAGGTGCTATTATTTTTATGTTAAATTGAGAAAATTGAGTAATACTGATTTAGTAAATAATTGATCACACATCTGGTAAATAGTTGAGCAAGAATACTAACCCGAATATTGTGACTCTAGAACCTGAACACACACATTTTTTTAGGTGCTTGATAAATGATAACAATTATTATTAATCAAATAGGGCATGCATTCTCAACTAGGACAATAGCATGTCCAAGCAATGAAAATAGGTTCTTGAGGAAAGGGTAAAAACATGAGATATTACAATGGTTTTTAGACTTCCCAAGGGCTGTAGTACATAAGTAGATATAGAGTATATCTTTAGTAGTAATAAAATTTCCTGGGAATGGGAGTAATCAGGAAAAGAATACCTAAAATGGCACTTTAGGGGCCAATAATGAAAAAAGGTTGAGACCCACTGAAACAGGAGATGGAAATTCACAATTGGCACATCACATGTAATAAAAATCCATCCTTTTATTTTATTACTACAGAATTTATTGGATATGCTACTTTTGCAGAGTTTAACAATAATTCAACTAAATCAATAGCACATTATCTGGCCTAGAATGAATGGCACTGAAAACTGAAGAAATGCATATTCACACCAAAAAGGTGTATACAAATCCAAATACAATGAAAGAATGATAAAGAAGAATCAGTAACATACTGACATATTTTCATACAACCCTTTTACTGAAACTTGTATTAAAACTAATTATTTAAATTTACAAAAAACACTGACCTTCAAGATCCCTTTTAACTCTGAAAATCTGATTTTATAAATCTTCTGCAAGCATACGATTTCTAATATTATTAAAGAGCATGTTCACATTTAGCAAGCATATTTTGTACTATTTTATAATATTGGTTTTATTTTTTGAAGGAGCAAAACATTTAATTTTGTTCAGTTTATTTCTACTCTACCTATTATTTTGTTAGTGACTCAGTTAAAAGAAATGTCTCAATTTTCAAGCAATACTGATGTTCTTTCACTGTAAGGCAAAAACTAGGATATTATTTGAATACCAAAATTTATACATGTGTTTGGAAAGAGAATGCACAAAACTACAGTGAGGAGAAGCATTCAAGAAACTCATATGCTCAAAAGAGACAGGAGGAGAAAAGCTTTTTAAAAGTGGACAGGTAGCAACTATAGAAAGAAACAAAGATGGAATTAAGGCAAAATGTCATGCTGACAAAAATTGAAAATAACTTCTCAACCTACATATACTAATGCTAAGAAGAAAGTGTTAATACACACGTGAGACTAATAAGGTAAAAGTTGGTATGGGTTAAATGGTTAAATGTGACCCATTGTTCAACAGCTTTGGGAATGTTCTGAAGCCATTAAAAATGATAATTTTGAAGACTCCATAGAAATATAGAATTACATTAGGAAACAACAAAGAATATAAAGAGGTAAGTATGCTATAATTGCAAACATGTAAAACACGTATACATGAAGAAACCTGGTAGAAGAAAGAGCAAACATGAATAGAATAGTGTTAAGGTGTATTTATTCATTTTCTGCTTATATTCTTTAAGTTTTGTTGCATCACAATTTTTTTAAAAAGTTATTGGTTATAAAATTACAATTGCAATTCACACACTTTCCATAAAAAATAATGAATAAAAATAAATCTATAATTAGACATCATCTTGGTGACATGGTGAAAAAATTTGAAACTGATAAACTGTTAGCTATGTTAATAGGGCTCCTAATATTGAGATTATTAAAAAGGTCAACAGCATTTTTAAAGATGTCTACCTCAGATTGATTTCTATAATATATACCTAAAGAAATTTATT
>NW_012148786.1:1254413-1257165 GCF_000956105.1 Propithecus coquereli | reverse complement strand
AATGCTTATACACTGCTGGTGGGACTGAAAATTAGCACAACCTCTATGGAAAACAGTATGGAGATTGCTCAAAGAACTAAAAGTAGACCTACTATTTGATCCAGCAATCCTACTACTGGGTATCTACCCAAAGGAAAAGAATTCTTTCTGTCAAAAAGACACCTACACTTGAATGTTTATAGCAGCTCAATTTACAGTTGCAAAGATGTGGAATCAACCCAAGTGCCCATCAATTCATGAGTGGATTAATAAAATGTAGTATATGTATACCATGTAATACTACTCAGCCAAGAAGAAGGATGACTTAATGTCTTTTGCAACAATTTGGATAGAACTGGAGGCCATTCTCCTAAGTGAAGTATCTCAAGAACGCAAAAACCAATATCACAGGTACTCATTATTAAACTGGAACCAACCGATGAGCACATATGTACACATAGGGAAATAAAACCCAGTGGAAATCCAGCAGCGGGGAAGGGGAAGGATGGGCGGGGGAAAAACCTACCTGATGGATACAGTGAACACTATTTGGGCCACAGGAACACCTATAACCATGACTCAAGCATTACAAAAGTGATCCATATAACCAAAAATGTTTATCCCCTCTTAATATTTTGAAAAAAGAATTTTGAATTCAGATATAACATCAATGTTAGAATTATCAGACAAGGAATTTAGCTATGTTAATCGATTAAAGGCTCTTGTGGAAAAAGTAGAAAACATACAAGCACAGGTAAATAATGTAATCAGAGAGATGGAAACTATAAGACATGATAAAAAATAACAAATAAAAATAAAAAACATTTTAACCAAAATGAAGAATGCCTTTGATGGGCTCATCGGTACACTCAGCACAGCAAAGGAAAGAATCAGTGAGCTTGAAAATTGCTCAATAGAAACTTCCCAACTTGAAATGCAAGAAGAAAACCAAATGAAACAAACAAGCAAACAAATAAAATAGCAGAACATTAAAGAACTAAGAGACAATCACAATTGAAATACCAGAAAGAGAAGAAACAGAGAACAGAGCAGAACAATAATAGCTTAGAATTTCCCAAAAGTAATGACAAAAACTGAACCCAATATCCAGGAAGCTCAGGGAACACCAAGCAGATACATCATATTTAAACTGCAGAAAACCAAAGACAAAAATAAAATCCTGAAAGAAGCCAAAGGGGGGAAAAATGCCTTACCTATAGAGGAAAAATAAGAGGAATTACAGTAGTTTTCTTGTCAGAAGCAATGCAACCAAGGAGAAAGTGAAATGAAATACTGAAAGTATTGTAAGAAAAACCCACCAGTATAGTTTTATATTTAGCAAAATTATCCTTCAAAAGTGAAGGAAAAAATTAAGTGGAAGAGATGGAATAAAAACAGCCAATCCATTCTAATTATTCAGCATTATACTCCACAAAAGGCAGGCAGCTGCTCTTGTGGTTAAAATACGCTGCTGACTGCTCTATAATTGTATTTGTATTCCAAACTCCTCCTTTATCCAGTCTACAATACTTCTGATATGTTTCATAAACTTTGGCATCAACAATAGCCACTACCATTTCTTCCTTAGCTGAATCTTTCTTTCACTGTTGTTACAGTGAGTAAGGTTCATCTCAGGTCTTTCACATTAGAAACAAGACTCCTATGATGGTTAAACTGCTAAAATCTGCCACGGTGGATAAGACTGGTCAACTATGAATGAGTAATTTAGATCATCGGGTATTTCTGAATGACCCAATGTAATCACAGGAAATCACAAATGGAAAAAGACTGTGATTTATTAAACGAAAATCAAATCATTGGTTCTCTGTCTAATTTGAAGTAAACATGTCTGAACTTAAAGAGTTGCCCAGTTTGTGTAATTTACAAAAGGGGCATCCTCTCAGTCCAATTCTGAAGAGTTCATCTAGACACTACATGTAGGGACTTAGTCACTGTGGAGCTGAGGACTGAAGTGAACGTTCTCACCAAGGCCCAAAGAGAATATCTTCCATAACAGTCTTACATTTTTGCTCTCTGATCCTCTGTGTTCACTAAACAAATGTCTGACTCTTTACTTGGCATTGCTAAATATCCTTGTTTTGGAAAGACGATGTCATGAATGGGGGAGATAAGCACAGTGGTCACTAGAGATTTTTAAATTAATCAATCGAAAGTCCTGTTCATATACAGTGTATTTTATGAGTTGACAGGTACATATTCAGAAATATAGCTTGACCAATTCCACGGTGTAAAAGGCTGAGGTCCACTGAGCAATTGTCAAGATAATGTTATCCTGTTAAGACTCCTTGAAGGTCAGACATTCAGTCTCCTCCTAGCAAAGAACTCAGCATCTCTGTTTGCTCTCCTCTTTCTTAAGCCACAGCAAGCCTTATAATAATACTCATTTATGCTTACAGTGCTTGCATGTACAATATTGTATTTGATGTGCATAGCCCTGTAAGGTGAGCAGGATAAGAGGTAGTATGTCCATTTCAGAAGGAAGGAAAGTAAATCTCAAAGTGGGTAAACAGTCATCCAGGATATATGTGTCAAAGGCCAAACCCTGTCTTCTATTCAGTAATCATTCATCTTCTCAAAGAATATTCTTTGGAGTATTAGCTATGTGATATTGTCTATTTAAAAATTCCTAATCACATTTTTTAAAACACTGAATATTACTTTTATCATTTAACAATAAAAAACAAAAATCCTCAGGACTAATAAAGGTTGCCAGAAATCTTCTGCAGAGAAATGACAGCATTTCCCGATCATA
>NW_012148786.1:1241436-1253048 GCF_000956105.1 Propithecus coquereli | reverse complement strand
AAAAACCAAAGTCCACAGAATGGCTCTCAGAGCCCTATATGATCAGGCCCATTGCTACCTCTCTTACCTAGTTTCCTACTACTCCTTTTCTCATTTGCTCCTCTCCATGTCACACTAACTTAATTGCTGTGTGGAAACATTTCCACATCAGTGCGTTTGCATCAGTCGTCCTTTCTGCCTGGTATACTCTTACTGCAGATACTGTCATGGCTAGCTCTCCCACCCACTTCCTATCTTTGCTCAATCGTCTTCTCTGTGACTTTTTTCTTGACCACCTTATTTAAAATTGCTGCTCAAGGCCCCAAACTCACCTCAGTACATCTTGATTTATATATTTTTCTCCACAGCACTTATCACCATCTAAATTATCTTTTAACTTTTTTTAAACTGCCAGTCTCTCCTCCAGAATTAATCTCCACGAAGGCAGGTGCTTTTGCATTGTATATGCCAGTCACTGCTTAATTTCTAGTGTCTAGCACAAATGATTAATTGAATGAATCCGTGAATGCAATTGGTTAGAAAACTGACATTTCTATATAATGTGAAATCGAATGATTTATTTCCTCTAGACATATCTGGTAAACACATTTACTTTAAATTTCAGTATATGTTCATTATGTTCTGAGAAGTTTGGGAGAGTGATTTGATAATGCTAGATTACTATCAAAACAACCATAAAGACTATGAATGATGTCAAGACTGAGTGCATGAGAATGTCTGTAAACTTTTCCAAAGATAAAATTCTATCTTGATTGTATGCTCATAATTAAATTTATGGAGTAGAATGTCTAGTGCATGCATATATTTGTTCACTATCTTTTGAGAATCCTTAAACTAAAAGGAATAAATTGGAACAAAATAATCTGACATTTGCCTCTGATATTAAGACTCTTAATTTTCCCACAAAGTGTGCTAGCTTGTCAGATTCATTAGGACCTTCAGCATATGGGATGTTTCAAAACAATCCATATGAGTGTGATCATACTAATGAAACAAAGTAGACACTCATTTTTGACACTGATGCTTTTGTTATTCTAGCTCCTGAAACTTTCAAAGTGAACGCCAAATACCAATTAGTGACCAGTGTAGTGTGATGCCTATGGGGCACATTTCTGATAGAGACTGGCAAGCTCCCAATTTATTTTCATATTGCTCAATATTTGATTGCAATGGCTTTCAGAAGCTAAAATTCTTAACCTTTTTTCAAAGCAAGGATTGGCAACTGATAATCTCCAACTGTATTCCCAAAGCTAAACATGTTCAGTTAAAGATATTCTGGATGGGAAAGGTTATATTCAATTATCCCCGCCTAGAGTAATACCAAATAAGACAAAAAAGGAAAAGTATCCAATGAAAGGTGCTTATCAAGCCAGCTCATAGCAGGGAAGTGGATCTTAACCCTCTTGGAGAACTTCTGAAGTGTAGGACATATCCCTGAGAGATATTCAACTTTATGGGTGAGGGAGGCAGGATATTTATACACTTCTGCCAGTCACTGATTGAAGGTTGCTCCTAGCAGGCTTTAATGACACATCACTTCTGGACTGCCAAATGGATGGGCAAAGTGGACTTCAGGAGTGAGAGGAAGTCCTCAGGCATTTCTTTGCCCATCATGATGGCAGTTGGAAATCAGGTCAGCGTGCACTGCAGGAGTCAGGGCGAAGTGATACAGGCAGAACACTGACTGTATTTGCTACAGATGTTGACAAGTGCTCAAGAAGTGATAGCTCCTGACATGAGCTTTGGATGAGGAATTGTAAGGTTCCCCAGTTCCACATTTTCTTTCTTTATCCTGACCCAGAAATAGAATGCCTTGACAGCTCTGTGACCTCTACAGACCTTGGACATTCTTAGTCACTGATAAAGTTATTTAGGTTGTTACTGGAAAACAGTGAAAGATCAGCCATGTTGTTAAATAGAAACTAGCTTCAGCCCTGAGCCAAATTCCTTAAACCCGCATATAAACTCCATAATCCACCCCCTAAGATGCAGACACATCTAGGTAGACATTTCTTTTCTCCCTGTCTGTTGCTAAGACACACTACAGCCTCCTCTGTTTCTAAGTTCCCCTAATAAATGCTTCGGATTGACTATCTTGGCATTAAGTGCTTCTTTCTTTGGATCCCAACCAGCCCCTTCTTGGGATTGTTTAGGGCAGTCCCTTGCAGGAAATCCTTGCTGCCAATTTTGGGGTGATTCTCATTATAGGTTCAGCTAGACAAAACAAAGATGAGGGTATAAGCATATTCCCTGATGATGAAATTCAGAATATAGTTGTATCATTAAGGTCAGAGTTTGGGAGTAGCAAAAGATCATATTAGAGAGGCATCAAACAATTAAATAATAAAGGACAGGCAGATTTATTTTGTTTTTATTTTTTTTTATGGCTGTTTACTCACATTATACCCCTCATGCCTCAAATTTACATTTTGCATACTGGCATATTTATTAACTGAATGAATGATATCTCCAACTAATTCCCAAATTTTCACATATTCCCCCAACACTGTTTTTTCCCAATACATCTGACTTAGTTTCTTTTGGATTACTGTCATATTTTCCTGCTCATCAATTAATATTCAGTTACCTCTTTTTTATCTGTGACTTCGACCTACTCTGGAAATATGCATTTTAATTTTACCATTTTCAGTTTTGTCTCCCTCACTAGAAGTTGTGGGGGAGCATTTTACTTTCATCTTTCTTCTACACTTAATGTTGAAGTTACCAGTTTCTGCCCTTTCTTTCTTTAAAACACCTTTGGGTTTCACTCCTTCTTCCCCATTATCATTGCTAGTACAGTAATACTCAGACTCACCAAATCACGCGTTCTGATTGGTCAGTATATCTCCATTTACTCACCCCTACTGTCTTCTATATGTCCTCGTGGGCTATTTTTCCAAGAAGATATTTTTCTTATATTATTTCTGCTCATGTGAAGTAACAATACTTATTTGGCTCAATGCCAAAGTTGAACTATATCTATTCTCACTCCTATACTTCCCTACCCCAGGCTGTGGAAATTTAGTGGGCCTGGGAAGGAAGAAGTTAAAGTAGTTTGTCTGAAGTTTATCTTTCTCTTTTTCTCACTCTGATTAACAAAAGACAAACCCAGGTAAAGAAGCAAGTGACCTAAGTAATCTTTACAAACATGCTGATAAAGCACTTGCTGGTAAATAAACTAATGATATTTACTGGAAAGAGAGTGCTTATCTATAGAATGCTCTTAGCAGGATAACTCTGGTTTGGAACTGTCTATGGTAGACAAAACTAGAATCTGTGGATTTTTGAAGCATAGCTCCCTGGATATTGTCACATAAGCCTTATAACAATTTGGATATAAAATACAGATGTTCCATAACCTAAAAAATACTCAGTAGATGAGGTAATCTGCAAACATTTTAGTCCTCTGGATTGGAATGCATGTCTCTTGCAGCAAAGAAAGACCTGGGGAGCCATATAGGATATCCTAGACCTCTCCCTTTTTTGTCCATATTTCTTGATTGCTTGTATATTTCAAACTATTGATAAAATTTAAGACTGGGTAGGTTCTCTGATCTAACACATCTGATTTGACAACCTGATCTTTTGTGTTAGCTCAGAGCACAATATTAACACCCATCTTTCCCTCATAGTTCAGAGAGCAAATGAGACAAAGAAGGAGTAGGGTGGATTATAAAACCTGGCTTTTACATGCATATGCAGTGGGTTTTCTAATACCTTGGCCTGGAATTAGTATCTAAATACCAGAGTGGCTAAGCTGGACAGCCATAGGCCATCCATATAGGGGCAGGCTACTTACTTGATGAATGAGTAGTTCAGAATACTTATCTGATTATAAAAGAAAAAAGCAAGAAGGGAGCTCAAATTACCAATTGGGTAAGTCATTCTTCCTCCATAGGAGAGGATAAAGTGTCAGGTGGAGGAAAGGCCAAGAGTGTTACTCTTCAAATCTCTCCAACTGGAAGTCCCTACTATGTTCTGAATGTTTGTGTCCCCTCAAAATCCATATGTTGAAACCTAATCCCCAAAGTGATGGCATTAAGAGGTGGGGCTTTTGGGAGGCGATTAGATGATGAGAGTAGAGCCCCCATAAACAGGATTAGTGTCCTTAAAAAGGAGCCCATGGGAACTTGTTTGTCCCTTTCACCATGTGAAGACACAGTTAAAAGGCACCATCTATGAACCAGAAAGCAAGCTCTCACCAGATCCAACTCTGCCAGTGCATTGATCTTGGACTTCTCAGCCTCTAGAACTGTAAGAACTAAATTTCTGTTGTTTATAAACTACCTAGTTTATGGTATTTTGTTTTAGCAGGCTGAACGGACAGCCCCTCCCAAGAGACTCAGCTATGCCTGAAATAAGCTGAGCTTATTTCAAAAGCTCCCTTTTCCAGTTCAAGATCTGAAAAAAGATTTACAGAAAGGGTCCTAATTCAGAAGAATCTAGCTGAAAACCAAGATTAGTTTTGTTGCTGATTCTACCTGTCACTAGTTTTTTAGTAGATTAATACTGGGTAAGTGCAAATCGACCAAGAGGTTGACCAAAAAAAAAAAAAAAAAAATGCTGGTCAGTACTCTGATCATTGGTTTCATGCTAGATTCCCAGGGTTCTCAACCCCAGACTCATTGCATGAGTCCTTGGTTTATGCTCCCTTATCTCATAAGTACTGACCCTTACTGTGTTGAATTTCCTGGACTGAACTTTGTACACTTGATTTTTCCTGTACCGCTCTGATATTTCCACACAAATCCTATTTCTACTGCTTGGATGTTCATGTCATACCATTTTGACCTAACAATCCAGAGTCAATCTGCATATTACATATCCCTTCCAGTATTGCCATATATTTATATTGTATCTTCATTTTTTGATATCCATTAGATCTCTTGTCCTAAAAGACATCTTAATCCTGACCTCTTTTGAGATGACCTCTCTTATCACCATCCTCAGCAGCAAGTAGTGATTCCATCTCAAGCACTAGGTTCTGAAGGCTGCCATACTTTGACTCATGCTCTGTGCACAACCATGTTTCCCTCTAGCTCCTAACATATGTCTCTGTACATAACTTTATGATTCCTGCCAGGTATGGCTTGGTCCAAAATTTTAAAGTTGAAGAAGTGTAGAATAGTTAGGAAAACATCTTTTCTAAATTTCTCATTTGACAAATGAGAAAATGTGGTTCAAGAGATATACAGTCAGTTGCTCAAACTGGCACCAACTTTAAAATCAGGTTTTCTGATCCTTTAGTATCATGCTCTTCCAAAAAAGGGAAAAGAGATGCTATCTTAACGTGGTGGTTTTCATTTCTATTCTCCATCCGCCTGTACTTACCGTTCAAATTTGAGCTCAAGTCTTACTCATCACTTCTATGCTTACTCCCATCTAATCTTATTTTTCCCATTTTTAATTGCTTATATGTAGTTTTTTCAATGAATTTAGATTATAAGTAGTCTCTTATTATTTGTGTGTAACATTTTTTCCTCCTTGAGGCAGAGGGCATGCCTTAAACTTCTTTGGAAATTCTCATTTCAGTCACTGAAATGTCAGCTGCATTTAGAAAGAAAATCTTACCTTTTATACACACTCCGTTTTGTCTTTTTATTATTTCCTTTAAAATAAAGTGTTTGTAATAAGATTGTAGGTTAATCACATGTTTAAATGCATAAACCCTTTATTAAAAACCTCCAGTTATTTCTTTCATTCTTTTTGCTTCAAGGGGAAATGTGTGATTTTGTATAAGATAAAATAAAGAATCATTAACATAATGAATGCATTAGACCCTCATAATCTTACCACTTCAACATGATGCTAATTAGTAATCTTGAAATTACTAAATGATTGGCATACTAGGGTTCACTGCTTGACATGTACTTTTCCATGCTGAGAACAAAACACACACTCAGTATGCCTCGGTGCCGATGAACGAAAACTACAAGTAAGTCAGTACATTCATAATTTGCAATGAATGGTTATTACCAAGACTCATTATTTAAAGAGGAAAAGTGGTATTATATGATTAAGTATCTTAACCAGTCAGGTCAGTGAAAGTACAAATTTGTCAATTACATTTATAATTCAAATTATATCATCCCTTAATGACCAACACTAAATATGAATTATAAGCACTTAAGTTTTCTTCTTGGTTGATTAGCAAGATACATTGCTAAAATTGGAGTTACGACAACAATAACAATATAAAATGTTTTAAGGACTTATTTGGGCCAGGCACTTGGCTAGATGATTTGCATGTTTCTCAAACCCTTCTAACATCTCTCTGAGGTAAATATTTTTATCCCCATTTTACAAAATAGAAGCTAAGACGCTCAGAGGTTAGGTAATTTCATAATCCGTATCTTGCAGAGATCAGTTTGTTGCCATGTATTGCTAAATCTGTATCTGTTTATTTTTCCACATTTTAGGGATAATAAAACATATTTTCTAGAGCTATTATGAGAGTTAATAGAGGAAAATGGATGTTAAGATGTTTAACATTGTGAAAGTATTGAAGTAATATATTTAGGATACTCCTAGCATTCTCTTAGTCCTGTTTATGCTCACTGCTCAAAATGTAGTCCCCAGAGCACCACCTGGATACTTGTTATAAAAAAAAATTTTATTTATTTATTTATATATTTATTTATTTTGAGACAGAGTCTCACTCTGTTACCTGGGCTAGAGTGCTGTGGTGACAGCCTGGCTCACAGCAACCTCAAACTGCTGACCTCAAGCGATCCTCCCGCCTCAGCTTCCCAGAGCTTCCAGTGCTAGGATTACATAAATGAGCCACCACGCCTGACCAGAAAAACAGAATTTAAGGCCTCCAGACCTACTGAGTAAGAATCTGCATTTTATTAAGATTGTCAGCTAGTTCCAATGCACATCAAAGATAGAAAAGCACTGTTTTATGCAGTAGGGATATGTAGGAGATGGGTAGAACAGAGTGAAACTCTCCATATCTTTTGTATTTGGCCTTGTAGAAACAATTAAATAATCATCCATCTTTATCTATCTAACAACATCCCTATCTTTGCAACTTTAACCCTATCAAGTAAGTTTATCAGGAAAAAAAATAAAAGCACAAACTAAGAACAAAAGGATGCCTAGCAAAGGAAAGAAAAACTTCAAAAGCTTAAAATACGAAAGTGGTGGAATTCAGAGATGCATAACTGCATTTCTCTTTTTCCCACTGAGACCAAAGAACTTATTTTCACTTGTCAATACATTTTAATTCTGGCTGTGTTTACCACTCAAGGTCCTATAGATTGCAAAGAGAATTTTTAGAATTATACTGATGACAAGGTAGTGACAAGACAATCTCTGGATCTAAAAAGTATAGCAAAATGTGATTTAACTCATATAGAGTTAATCTTGAAGATAATTAGAAATGATTGATTAAAGAAGTTAAGTTGCCCTTAGAAGAATTACAAACAAAGGATAAACTCATTTACTTTCAAAAAGCCAGTTGGTAAAAGATTATAAAATATGCCAAAAAATAGCAGTTTAATATAGGAACTTCCTAGTTGGGGAAGATTCTTATTCTCCATCCTGGTTAAAAAAAACATTATTATTACTCTATTTTCCCCCCATAATCTTTTCTTAAATACAAATTTTGAGTTCGTTACTAGATTTATGTAACTCTCAGTTTAGAAATGTTTGATTTGTATACAGTATGTATTTCCTTTTTTATTATTATTTCAGGATATTTTGAGGGTACAAACATTGTGGCTACATTTTATGTCTTTGCCTCACCCAACTGAGGATTAGAAGCGTGCCCTTCCCCTCTACAACGCTCACCACGTCCATTCGTTGCAGTATGTACTTCTGTATGTTATTCACTGACATACCCAGATTACCTTGTAGCTATTTAACATTCAAGCTACGATATGACATATCAATCTATATGTCACTTTATTTCTGTCATCATTTTGATATGTAGAGCGGTGTTCATGCAGCAAATTGCGTATTTTATTGCCTCTTAACTGTTTATTAATCTGAAAATTCAAAGTTTTGTTAACAGGCATGTCTCAAAAATGTAATGCATTTGAGAAAAAAATAAAATAGAACTAAAAGAGAAGTTGATTTTAATTCAGCAGACTTACCACATCTTTAATACAAAGTAATGAGAACCAAATTAGAGGTTATTGTGGAATACAGAAAATAAAATGTTGAAAATTCCTCAGAATGAGACAGCTTTGTTAGAAGTCTTAAATAGATAGATAAGGGCAATTTTAATCCTTCACATGGTTTTATAAATTCCTGTTTGATACAGTATTGCACTCTGTAGATTGCAATTTTTTTCCCAATTACCTAATTATCTACACAGTACCTTGCCCACCTGTATCATGCCAAAATAAAGTTTGTCAGTAGTTAACAAAGTCTTAAAGATCTTCCTTATTTACACAACGGCAATATGCTAGCTTCCTGAAATATTAGCTTCCTCTGAGGGGAACCATGTGGCTTTTGTAATGTGTAGAAATCAACCTCAAAGAGCTATATCACTAATGTCAGGTAGATGAAAAGAAAATGGTCTGGTAAAAGATGGGTAGCATTAGTTGGGGTCTTTTTTGTGTTAGCAACTGTGCCAATCTCCTTACAAGAATCATTTAAAGTAATCCACTCAGTACACCTTGAGGAATGTACAGATAGCTTACAGATAAGGCAAAGAAGGAGTAGAAGGTTGCTATCACTTTTCCCAGGATGTACACAGGGTGCTAAAACCCAAGCTATTCTCACTGTAGCAAACTTTCTTAGCCATTTATAGTACATGGTGCCAAGTGTTTATCCTGAGTTATCTAATTTAATCCTTACTCTAACTTTATGATGTAATCTTATAGTTTCACACACACAAATTAATGATACAACATAATATTTTCTCACCTTCATATCCAAAATATTTAGGTCCTATTTAGTCTGTGATAGATAGATAGATAGGCAATCATGAGCTCACAATAATAATCTTTCTAATCTACCTATTTTCTTCTACTCTTATACTTTTCCAAACCAATCTTGACACAGAAATTAGAGTGCTCACACCAAAAAGCAAATCCCATTATAGGAAAAAATCATTTTAAAATTCTTCAATAGCTTTTAACAGCCAGCAGAAGGACAAAGTAAGCCATCAGTACATTGAACAAAGAATTATAGTTATAGAAGCAACTTTGTTATTGTCTCCCTCTCTATTTAAATCTGCTTAGTAGGAGGTGGGTTCCCTATGTCTTGCACTTGATGAAAAATACAACATTTGTCTTCACTTTTAGCATATAAAGTGGTGATTAGGTTCATGTACTCTGGAACCAGATTCTTTGGGTTTAATTCTCAATAACCTTGGGCAAATCATTGGTGTGCCTCAGTTTTCCCCTTTATAAAGTTCAGAATGTTATAATTCCTACCTTTTAGGGTTATTGTGAGAATTAAAGGAGGTAAGATACATAAAAGCTTTTAGAACCATGCCTGGCACATAGTAGGGGATACATGTGTGAGCTAACTCGTATTAGGGAATGGGAAAATTTGGTGACTTTAAAAGTTTCATTTAGTAATTATAAATGCCTACCCCATGTGGTTAATCTAGGTTTCTAATTTTGTTCAACTGTAAAATCTCTTTTACTTCCCTTTCCTATCACCTGTTGGCTGTTCTTTCTATTCCTCCTCTGGGGCCAAAGAGGAGGAAGAAAGGAAAGGTGAGAAGAACACCGAAGTTCTTACTTGACTGGAATTATTGTAAGATGGTTCAGCAATTTCTGAGCCTGACAGGTGTTGAAAGTTTTCTTTCTCGAAGAATAGGTCCACATGTACTCCCCACCAAATTGGCACTAACTGATCAACACTACGGTGCTCACATGATAGTAATATTCTCCAGAGATTAGGGGATTGGGGGTGGGTAAACTCACAACTAATGGATACGGTGAGCATTGTAGGGGGGGAAAGGCACACCCCAAATCATGGTTTGGGTGTGGCAAAGTTGTAACATGTATCCAAAATGTTTGTACCCCCATAATATCCTGAAATAAAGAAAGAAAGAAAGAAAAATAAATAAAAAACCTATTCAATACTTAAAAAAAAAGTTTTTTTTCCCTTATGGAACGCTTTTGTGAGTTCTTGGCAGACATCACAAGAGAAAGTTGAGTACACTGAGAATATTTCACTGAATAGCCCGAGGCACAGGCAATATATGTTCCTCTGGTTGTTTGTCCCCACTGAGCCCCTAGTTTTCTGGCTTTCAACCCCTCTCTTGGAGACAACTCACCTCTATAATCAATATCTTAGGCAGGATTACTATGGATCCAAGATCACTCTCTCTTCACATCTATCATCAGTCGCTAGTAGAGTAGCTTGAGTAGCTAGAAGCAAAGTTCTCTTCTTGGGCTCCCATAACATCCTTCATTTCTCATATTATAAAACTTGCCATTGCTTTTTCTTAAGCTGGATAAAGTGCAAGAAGAATGTGACTTTATACTTTGCACATTTTCCCCTTTAAACAACTTTTTCCCTGTGATGAATGACCTTTCAACTAAATTTCACTGCTTTTAAAGTTACTTCATTGTATTAAAAATCCCAGTCCAGTGTGATATATTATAAAACCATGAGATCTCATCCACTTTCATCTTCTCTCTTCCAGTATGGCTTGAAATAGACAAGACAGTCATTGCTTTTTCTCTTTACCGTCCTTGAATTTTTATTCCATGCTGCCTCTGACTCCTCCACTTGGGATGGAGAAGAGGTGAGGTGCAGAGGAAAGTTTAAATAACTGGCACAGTTACCATACATCATTGACAACCTCTATAGGGCCCAATGTCCAAAACCTGTTTGTTTTGTCTTCTGTAGGGTACTTGTGACTTCTTCAGAGGACCCTCCACTAGAGACCTTAATTTGTTATTCCTAAGAATGTGAAGCCTCCCAAATCAGGACATTTATAATGCTCCTTGCTACTTTGTTTCCAGCCTCTTTTTGCTTTTTGCATCTCTTCGGAAGGCCACTTTTGACAAAGCTCTTTTAGTTCTCTTTCTTGTGTGACACCCACATCAGATCTATAAGAAATATGACCGTCCTTTGACATCACAAAAAGTGCTCCTTTATACCTAGGACAGTATCTTCTTGCCCTTCTTGCCTTCTTCCCCAGCAGGGAAGCTGTCTATTCTCTTGCCTTTTAAAAGGCAAATAAAAATAAAAGATACTTTTCTTTTATTTTATTAAATCATGACCAGCCTTGATACTCTTCAAATTCCAGGGGACTCAAGCAAATTCTGAGAATAGGTTTTAGAGACATCCTCACTTGAAATAGGAGGAAAGAAAAACCTTTCTTTGTCCGTAGAGGAAAAGGAAGGCAAATACCACAGGACATTGACTTCTCTCAACAAAATTCTCTCTTCCAAATCTCAAATTCAAATGAATTCTCAGCCTTGTATTATTAATGGTGGAGGGTGGGTACTACTGGCAGAACTATTTCTCTTTTCACCTTTTATAAGACTGTCATAGATGGTGTGGCACCCGATTTGGTATTTCCTGAGTACTCTCAGCAGTCTCAGAGACATTAAGCATCTTAGAGCTGTAAACAAAATGATTACAAGTGTAGGCCAAATATGCGTGTGTGTGTTTGTGTGTGTGTGTGTGTGTGT
>NW_012148786.1:1237966-1240113 GCF_000956105.1 Propithecus coquereli | reverse complement strand
GATATTATGGGGTTACAAACATTTGGTTACAAGTAACCAAATGGGCCTTTACCTTGCCCAAGTGAGGGCTAGAGGCATGCCCTTCCCCCATACAGTGCACACAGCATCCATTAGTTGTGAGTTTACCCACTCCCACCCCCACCTGACCAACACCCAATGAACATTACTACCATGTGAGCACCTTAGTGTTGATCAGTTAGTACCAATTTGATGGCGAGTACACGTGGTGCTTATTTTTCCATTTTTGTGATATCTCACTTCAAAGGATGGGCTCAAGCTCTATCCAGGATAATGTAAGAGGTGCTAGATCACCATTGTTTTTTGTAATTGAGTAGTATTCCACAGTATACATACGCCACAGTTTATTAATCTACTCATGTATTGATGGGCACTTGGGCTGTTTTCACATCTTTGCAACTGTGAATTTTGCTGCCATAAACATTACAGTGCAGAAATCTTTTTTTCCTTTGGGTAGATGCCTAGTAGTGGTATTGCTGGATCAAATGATCTTTCTATTTTTAGCTCTTTAAGGTATCTCCAAATTATTTTCCACAGAAATTGTACTAATTTGCAGTCCTACCAGCAGTGTAAGAGTGTTCCTATCTCTCCACATCCACGCCAGCATTTGTTGTTTTGGGACTTTTTGATAAAGGCCATTCTCACTGGATTTAGGTGATATCTCACTGTGGTTTCATTTGCATTTCCCTAATGATTAGAGATGTTGAGCATTTTTTTCATATGTTTCCTGGCCATTATTCTGTCTTCTTTTGAAAAGTTTCTGTTCATGTCTTTTGCCCATTCATTGATGGAGTTGTTTAATTTTTTCTTGTTGATTTTGTTAAGTTCTATATAGATTCTTGTTATCAGCCCTTTATCAGATGTGTAAATAGCACATATTTTCTCCCATTCTGTAGGTTGTCTATTCACTCTAATGATAGTTTCCTTCACTATGCAGAAACTTTTTAATTTGATCAGGTCCCATTTATTTATTTTTGTTGCTTCTCTGATTGCTTTGGGGGGTCTTCATCATAAATTCTTTGCCTAGGCCAATGTCTATGAGAGTTTTCACAACATGTTCTTCTAAAATTCTTAAGGTTTCATGCCTTAGGTTTAAGTCCAAGAATTCAACCAAGAGACTCCTGGAATTTATAAATGAATTCAGTAAAGTCTCAGGATACAAAATTGATGCACACAAATCAGTCACATTCATATATGCCAGTAACAGTCAAGCCAAAAATCAAATCAAAGATGCAACATCTTTCACAATAGCTTCAAAGAAAATTAAATATCTGGGAATATATTTAATGAAGGAGGTGAGAGACTTATATAGGGAGAATTATGAAACACTGAGAAAAGAAATTGTAGAAGATGGAAACAGATGGAAAAATCTACCATGCTCATGGTTGGGCAGAATCAATATTGTTGAAATGTCCATACTACCCAAAGTGATCTACAAAATTAATGCAATCCCTATCAAGGTACCCTCATCATTTTTTACAGATGTACAAAAAATAATTCTATGTTTTGTATGAAACCAGAGAAGACCTCATATAGCCAAAGCAATCTTAAGCAAAAAGAACAAACTGGGAGGTATCAGTCTACCAGACTTCAAGCTTTACTACAAAACTATAGTAACCAAACATCATGGTGCTAGCACAAGAAGAGAGATATAAACCTTTGGAACAGGACTGAGAACCCAGATATGAAACCATCTGCATATTGTTATCTAGTCTTTGACAAAGCAGACAAAAATACACATTGGGAAAAAGAATCTCTATTCAATAAATGGTGCTGGGAAAACTGGATAACCACAAGTAGAAGATTTAAACTAGATCCCCACCTCTCACCTCTCACAAAATCCAGCTCAAAATGGATAACAGACTTAAACCTATTGAGAGAATTATGTCATGTTTATTTACATTTAATAGTAACAGTAATTTGTCAGTACCCTCACACTAATGCACCAATATGACACATCCATTCATTGTGGTTCACATCCCAAAGTTGTACATTTTTTAATATGAATATCAAACTATACGTTTGTATCAAATGTTTCATTACTTTAATACATACAAAAGACATATATATTTACATTCTGGTTCTAGAGACCTAAAATAGATAGCCTTATATATAATAAACTGAATTTT
>NW_012148786.1:1234944-1237381 GCF_000956105.1 Propithecus coquereli | reverse complement strand
GCTCTTTTAATCACGGGTACATGAAACATAGTACAAAACTATAATTAACTGAATTATAGTTCTAAATATTAGATGAATATTTCCTAATTTTTTATTTCATAACCTATTTATGAATTTGCAAGAATATATCCAAATAACACAAACCTGGAGGTGGATGGTCTATCCTTCTTACAGATTTCATATAAGCATCATAAACTGAATGAAGGCTCACATCCTGTATCTCAAACAAGAAAGGATCAAAGGACAACAAAAAAACTTCAGGTTGCATGATACATAAACAATGCCAATATACAAGACAGCCATGAATTACCATGAACTGGTTATCAAATAATGTACTAATGTTTGCTCTATGTAAGTGGTGTACTGACAAAACACAAGTCAATAATTGTAGTTTGGGACCTTTTACCAAAGTGTCTTTCCCAAAAGTTTAGCTAGGGGGTGGTCTGAGAATAAATGTGAGCCCCCAATACCAGAATGGCAGTCTAATCTGGATAGGCCTTAGAATAGGTAATGAACAGGAAGGTTCTGTCCAGTTTGCTGATATATACATATATCACATCAACCTACATGAAGAGCTTACTTGTAGACTCCAACATTAAATTGATAAGATTTGGTAAGGATGTCAACTATCTCCCTTTCCTTGCTTCCCTCCTTTTACCTGTAATTTAACATTTCATGAGAAATAGATACCCTAATATTTTTAAAACATTGACTTTTAGCAAATTTTAGCACTGAAGTACTCTTCTTAAGTGTTAATATTTCTACCAATGCTATGCAGAATAGAGTATTTTATTGTGAATAGTGATTTGATTATACTTGGTGGCATGTTTAATGAGGGGGGAAAGTGACATATTTAATAGGGACATTTGAAATTGATTTAAATGTCTTCAAATGACCTTTGTTTTGAACACTTAATTAGTACTATTAATATATTTTGTGAAATGATATTTTGCTCATCTTTAATACTGGGCTATGGAAAATAATATGTAGGTGATACTAAATTTAAAGATATGAACAATTTGGTTCAGTCTATTTTAACCACGGCATGGTAATTTCACAGCTTTGAAAGAAAAAATTTAATTAGGTAGAAAATCTTTATTGACTTTTACTAATTCTCAGATGTTGCATGATTGATTTGTAACCTAGAAAGATAAAAATCATTTTCATTAGTCTATCACTGATCATTGAAAAAAAAATAAAGGATTAATATCTCTGGACTCAACAAACTGCTAGTGTTATCCAACAGAGAATCAAACCATAGTATTGATATATCAGATTTTTATTTTATGTTTTTAAGGTTTATAAAGAGAAACAAGTTAAAAATAATTATAGGTGAGTTTAGCTATTATATCGTTTCCATTTCCTTAAATAATTATGGTAAATATTACTTACTGAGAGCCAAGACATCCTCTAATTCATTTATATAATCATTCATTCATTCAACAAATATTCCAATATATTAGACACATGGTAAGCAATGAGGCAGGATGATAAACCAATATTCAAGGCCCTTTCCTTCATAAATATCTGTCTACCAGGGTATACAATGGGGATAAGGTAATTATAAAAATGTAAGTGATAAATGCTGTAATTAATGAAGATCAGATACTGTGGGGACAGAGAACCAAGTAACTGATCCATGATTTGTAAGTCAAGAGGAAACTTTCAGAAAAAAGAATATCTAATAACCTGACCTGAAGAACGAGTAAGTGAATTAATTAAAAGGACAGGAAAACGAGATATAAGAAGAGCATGAGAACAATATGGTACATTAGAAGAACAGAAGAAAGGTTTTCTTTAAGGCTTGAGCATGATCCATGGAGTGGCAGGATGAAGTTGGAGAGGTAAGAAACAGGCATATCATGAAGAGTTTTGTAAGCAATGTCTAAGAATTTGGACTTTATCCTAAAGTAAATGAAAACCAACTGTTATAGCCAGCCTTTGAGATGGTGCCCAATGATCTTTGCCTCCCATTACTCACACCATTGTGTAGTTTCCTTCCTCAATGAATCAACACTGGTTTATGTGACCAATAGAATATGGCAGAAGTGACAAAGTAAGTTTAGAGATTAGGTCATACAAATCATTGGGGAATTCTACCTTCCCTTTCTTTAATCTGTTACTCTGGAGTAAGTTAGCCACCATGTTGTAAGGACACTCAAACAGCCCTGTGGTGAAAAAACAACTTGTCAATAGCAACTTGATAGCCATGTAAGTGAGCTTTTGAATGTTTATTGCAGCACAATTCACAATTGCAAAGGTGTGGAATAAACCCAAGTGCCCATAGATACATGAGTGGATTAATAAAATGTGGTATATGTATACCATGGAGTACTACTTAGCCATAAAAAAATGGTGAAATAATACCTTTTGTAGCAACCTGGATGGAACTGGAGACCATTCTTCTAAGTATCACAAGAATGTAAAAAGAAACACT
>NW_012148786.1:1229811-1232492 GCF_000956105.1 Propithecus coquereli | reverse complement strand
TTCCAAGGTGTTATGTATTCTCTAGCAAAAGACTAGAGAAGAATACCCTTATTGTATTGAGGGAATTTAAAAGTAAACTGAAATATTAAGTGCCCTTTACTTAGATTTTTACCTTAAAAAGACTTTCTTAATAATGTCAGAAATGCAGTTTCCAAAGTTATTCCAAATCTCCTTCACTATATTCATTCATAAAATTCTACCTACTCTGTTCCCTTCTTTCTAACCCCCTTTCTTTTCCCACCTCCCTCTTAATAGATACCATACAATTGAAAATAAACTGTAGCAATTACCTCATCCAAATGGCTCATTTTCACAAGTGGGTAAACTGAGCCCCAGATGGATTAAGAGTCCAGACCAATATGACACCACTTGATGGCAATGCTACGTCTATAATTAAGAGTTTTCTAAACCTATTTTCAAGTCTTTTTTTTTTTTTTCCAATTCTGGTTTCCCCTACCATAATTCATGCAACCATCCCCCCTAGTCTGGATAAATTCCACCATTTCCTTACCCACACCCAGTTCAATTCATTGACCCTAATACAAAAAGAGTTATCTTTTAACATATAAATCTGAATGTCATTCCATTTTTAATACTGTCCAATTAACTCCTCAATGTCCTCAAGATAAAGTTCAAATTCACTGACTTGGCTTAAAAAGGTTCTTTACTTCTTTATATCTAAACTATTCAGTTTTTTGTCTTCCTCAACTTTGAAAATGAATAAATAATCATAGTGGTTAACATTTATGGAATACCTGCTCCAACAAATGATGAGCTAAATTCACAGCAGGCACATTGCTGAGGTCTTTATAGATACCAGTGAGAAGGAGTAGAGGAGAGTGGTTAAGTGAGTGGGCTATGATGTCACTCTGTGTAGACCCCACTCCTTGCTAAGCCTATTATTAGCTGTGTGTTACTTATCCTCTCTTTGCCTCTCCTGCTGAAGGGAATGAAATAAATTAGTGCCTCTAAGCCTGACATAAAGCGATCACTTAATAAACTTTATCTATTAATTTTTCTCACAACTCTGTGAGGAAATTACTTTTATTATCCCCACTTTACACTTGAGAAAATTATCAAGGAGAAGATTTCATTTCAAAATATTGACAGAACCAAGGATGTACAGTTGTTTATACAGTTATATGACTGCTATATGTTATTGTTCTGTGATAGTGCGTAATTATCCTGCTGATGGTAAAGCTGCCCAGTGAATAAACACAGACAGGAGGCAGGCACTAAGAATAAGAAGAAGGGGAGGGGACACTCTCTTTCTTGGTCCTGACTTTATATCTAGGAGAGCATTCCAAAGAAGGAGATAGATATTATGTAACTTCTCTTCACCAGGAAGCAGATGCTGAGCAGAAGTTAGGAGTACAAAATGTCTTGGAAAGTAGTATCTGTGAAGAAACAGAAGGACAAAGGATTGGGTAGGAGGAACTGCCAGAATGCAGTACAGATCTGATAAAGTCTCTGCCAGACCAACAGAGAACCTCAAAGATTATCTATTATAGAAGCGTCTCATTGAAAGGAAATGGCTAGGTGCTTGCACAACATTCTTGCTTAGTCATTGACAAAGGCTACTGTAAGGAGAGCAAGACTTCAGCTCAAGCTGAGATGGACCTGAAGGAGTTCACAGATGGTCCTCACAGATGGGTAATGAATCCTTTCTTGAAAGGGGAGCTTATCTGTGCATCTCTGCGCTGTCTGCCACCTATGGTAAGAGCTACTTGATTCCTAGCCAGGAGCAGGAAAGAAAGACTAGATTTCTACCAAGATGTTTTTATCCTGGGATTCCATATGGAATCGGAAATCAGTAAAAATATGGGGAATTATACTAGACCCTAGTTTGCTTTACAGTTTTCTGACGCCTAATTTTAGTAAAGTCTTTCAAATGTTGGTGGTCTTTCAGCACTGGAGAATCAACAAGAATATGTTAGGACCTCATTTAGGTGAGGATATTAAGAAGGAAGCCACAGCACTGGAGAACAATTGGATAGGCAAATCCTTAATAACCTTTGATCAAACCCGTATTAGTCAAGACAGTCTAGGCTGTGCTTCAGTAATGAACAATTCTCAAATAGCAGTGACTTATAATACTCAAGTTTATTTCTCACTTTTCCTACCTGTCCATTGCTTTTTGACATCTCATCTCATCTGCAGCTTTGTCACGTCATCTTCTTTTAGAACACCATGTGTCTGTCATCATAGGAGAGGGAAAAAGAGAGAATGGCAAAGCACGTGCTGACTCTTAAAGCTTCCTCCAGGAAGTAACACCCTTCACTTCTGTTGACATTTCATTGACCACAACACATCACATGGGGACACCTGAGTTCCATATTGTGAAAAGATATAATCCTCTCACATAGAAGGGCAGAACATATTGGTGAACAAGAACATAGTGTGTGACAAAACCCAAGGAGGAGCCCACCTCTTAGGGCCTGGGTGCCATCACTTTTGTCAGGCTTCACCTTCCATGAACAAGTTTTTTTATTTGGGGCCAATCTTAAAACTTCTTGATGTATATCAACTACAGAAACAGGCCTTTTCAAAGAATTGTCAAGAGAAACTTCATTTTGAGATATTAATTTTTCAAATTACATTTTCTTATAATTCAGTATGCTAGAACATATTGTGATCTCAGCATTTGTGTGCCATAGATTATGGATACCTACATATTAGAA
>NW_012148786.1:1225358-1227926 GCF_000956105.1 Propithecus coquereli | reverse complement strand
AAATATAAAGCTTCATAGCATGATTATCCTTTCATTAAGATGTAAGTAACATTCTAGGAAATGTTGTGGTCTTAATTACAATATGAAGGAATACACATTTGTCTGAGAAATAGCACTCGAGAAGATGTAATATTCATTATATCAGCCAAAAAAAAAAAAAAAAGGACACAAATATGGTGTGTTCTATTTCTACCTCTCATAAATAATACTTAAATAGTTTAGGCCAGAAATTTCAAAAAGAGATGAGATGTTTTTAAAATGAGCTAATCTTATTTATAAATTTGGTTCTAATATAATTCAGAGAATAAATGCATATATTTCTATAGAAATGGTTTCTTAAATAATAAGAAGCTAAATGAATAAATTATTTATTTTTACTTTTTAACAAACATTTTAGAGATTCTATGACATAAAATCAATGGTCAGATTGATGTTTGCTCTTATAGCATTATGTAGACCCACAGATATGGATATTGATGATGCATTGCATTACATACGTATGTACACATTTCTTCACTAAATTACATAGGATAACATATTGTTCCAAAGGGCATTGTAACTATTACAGATAATTGTATTGGAATCATAGCCTAGTATTGACTCAGATGTCTAGAGAGACATTTTCTAGCCATTTTAATCATCTGGGAAGCCACCGTATCCACTGAGAAAATGCAAGGGTTCAAACTGTCCTATCGGACTCATACAAATCATAAACCTTACCCAATATCAAACTTTACAGATCATTTTAAGGGCACATGTAATCAAATAGTACAGAAAAAAGCAGGGAAAGATCCAAAATGACTAACGCAACTTCCAAAGCCTTTCTTATCACATTAGGACACATTGGCCCAGATTTAGCAAAGGAGGCTTCTAAGGGATGTGTACAGTCACATCACTTACATAAAAGGGAGGTATTTTGGCATAAAGCATTTCCATTTTATAGTAGAACAGTGACATATGGTACATGACATTTCCATGGGGCCATGACATGTCAATTTGTACAATTCTTGTATACTGTGGATTTTACTACTCTGTCAGCTGCATTAAAAATAACTTACCCAGAGTTCACACATGTATATATTGCTTATGGAATTGTTTTTCAAATTCTCTAGCAAAGACCCAGTATTTTAAAATTTTACACTAGGTTTCTTTTCCATAAGCACCCTAGACATCCTGCTACAGTAGTTCATAGACAAGGACTCTTCCCCAAGTACATACCATTAGTGTTTGCCAGTTGGTCTGTCATTAACGTATTTCAAGAAAATTTCTTTTCTAAGGCTGTCCCCAGTTAAGGGAGGCCTGCAGGCCTGCCACTTGCCATTCCCTTCCCATTTTACTGTAAATAATAATGATAAAATAAATAGCAATTATGAAAGCTAAGCAGATCCTGGCAGTGAAGATGTTTGCAAAGAGTGGTCTGGTCGTTGAAAATCACAAATTTATTTATGAGGGGAAAATAAGGAGGGGCAAAAGAGCAATTTAATAAAAACAAAAAAGTATGGGAGTAACAGGGAAAATGGAAGAAGAAAGAAGAATACAGGAGTGACATAAAAAATGAACTAGAAAAATAAAAAGAGCAGTGGGTGTGGCAATGGTGGCCTCTGAACTTCAAATGTTGTAGAAGACATTAGAAACTACTACAGCAATAGTAATGAAAAATAGAAGTACAATGGTAGTATTAATAATTATCAGCAGATATAGTACTTAGGAAAAGAAGAAAACTAGCAGTAATAATAATTGCATACATTTATTAACCATGTACTACATGCCAGATAGTATGCCTTCTACTTGATGTGCATTGTCTCACTTATTCACCACAGTTTAGAAGGTTTTCACTATTTTACAGATTCAGATGGTAACTCGCTTGCTATTGCAGGTTGGAAGGGGGCAAAACCAGAATTAAAATTCAGTTCAGTGACACCAGATCCAATATACTTAATCACCAGAGTCTGAAATGAGTTTGCTGTGGAATAGGAAAACAAGAGAGGCTATCACTCCATCTCAGGACTTCTCAGTGTGATAATAAGGTATAAAGAACAGAATGTATTTGATCAGGTGAGTACTCTGAGTGTCAAAAAGAAAACCTAGAATGGCCAGTATATAGATGGTAATTGAAGTTCTGAAAATAGATAAGATTGGTTAGAGCACTGATAAGAACACTAAGGAAAAAAATGAAAAAGAGCAGCCCATAAATAATAAAAATGAACAGAGAGGAAAAAAATAATCAAAACAAATGTAGTGTCATGGAACCCAAGCAGAAAGAATACCCTCGGAATGAGGGAATCAATTGATTAACAAAGAGGTTGAAAATGTAGATGTGAAAAGAATATACTAGAACTAAGAACATCTTGCTAAATATTGAGAGCAGTTAACCAGAGCAGAAAGAGTTAAAGCCCATTGACAGTGGACCAAAAAGTGGATGAAAGGTGAGGAAGAGATGATAAAAATAACTATTAGGTTGGTGCAAAAGTAATTGCGGTTTTGGACCGTGAATTTTAAATCATTATAATTAGGCTCAAACACATCTTTATTAATGAAAATAGGAACCATTATAATCAACACATTTTT
>NW_012148786.1:1215827-1216878 GCF_000956105.1 Propithecus coquereli | reverse complement strand
AAAAAAATATGGTTAGTAAAATCTACCAATCCCACTACTGGGTATCTACCCAAAAGAAAAGAAGTCATTATATCAAAAAGACACATGCACCTGAATGTTTATTGCAGCACAATTCACAATTGCAAAGACATGTTATCAACCTATGTACCCATCAATTGATGAGTGGATAAGGAAAATCTGGGGTATATATACTATGAAGTACTACTCAGCCATAAAAAGGAATGAAATAATGTTGTTTGCAGCAACTTGGATGGAAGTGGAGATGATTATCCTAAGTGAAATATCTCAGGAATGGAAAAACAGACACCGCATGTTTTCACTAATAAGTAGGAGAAAAATGATGGGTATATGCGGGCACAAAGAGGTATAAAGGACATTGAAAACCAAGAAGGTGGGTGGGAGAGAGATGAGGGATGAAAACTTACTTATCAAGTACAACGAATACTACTCTGGTGACAGGCACACTAAAAGCCCTGACTTCAGCATTACACAATTCATCCATGTAACAAAAACACTTATACGCACTTAACATTTTGAAAAGCAAAAATATATGTAAAAAAAGATCTAGAAATCTAGAGAATTGTGAAGTCCAATGAAATTTTATGACCATAAATTTGTAGCAGTATTGTTATAAAAAATGATGTGATAACCTCTAGGAGTATAAAAGTACAAGTGACTGGGAATTAGATAAACACAAGGGTGAAATTTTACAGGTCAAATTTGTAGAAAGTCAAGATCTAAAGACTACAGCTTTTGACATGAGATTCACTAATATCAAGAAGCCTGAGATTAGCTCGATTAAAACAAAACCCCAAAAATATTGGGAGCTAGAAAATGTTATTATAGGAAAGAATTACCAGATTCAAAGAATTTAATAAGGGTAAAAAATAAATGTAGCGCAGTAATACTGATAGAATCGAGGGGTGGGGGAAGGGAGGAAGGGAGGGTGGGTCAATGAGTTAAAAATCTGAATTTGTGATTTTAGATGTGGAGAATTGCCTGGTAACAGCAATGTTTGGTTTGTGACCTTAGAAGTGTTGAGCTGAAGTAA
>NW_012148786.1:1210869-1215777 GCF_000956105.1 Propithecus coquereli | reverse complement strand
ATGAAAGGTGAGGAAGAGATGATAAAAATAACTATTAGGTTGGTGCAAAAGTAATTGCGGTTTTGGACCGTGAATTTTAAATCATTATAATTAGGCTCAAACACATCTTTATTAATGAAAATAGGAACCATTATAATCAACACATTTTTGCCAACAAGCAATAAGTTTTTTTATTCCCGTAGCATAAAAATCCGTGCTTTGGGATTCAAGGAACTCTTGGAAAGCATTTTCTGCATCCTGCTGGTTGCGGAAGCATCTTCCCTGCGAAAAAGTTGTTGAGATGCTTGAAGAAGTGGTAGTCAGTTGGTGAGAGGTTAGGTGAATGTGGCAGATGAGGCAAAACTTTGTAGCCCAATTCATTCAACTTTTGAAATGTTGGTTGTGCTATGTGCAGCCGGGCCTTGTCGTGGAGAAGAATTGGGCCCTTTCTGTTGACCAATGCTGGCTGCAGACATTGCAGTTTTCAGTGGATCTCATTGATTTGCTGAGCATACTTCTCAGATGTAATGGTTTCACCAGGATTCAGAAAGCTGTAGTAGATCGGACTACAAAACAGTGACTATGACCTTTTTTTGGTGCAAGTTTGGCTTTGGGAAGTGCTTCGGAGCTTCTTCTCAGTCCAGCCACTGAGCTGGTCATCACCGGTTGTCATATAAAATCCACTTTTTGTTGTAGGTCACAATCCCATCAAGAAATGGTTCATTATTGCTGTGTACAAGAACAGAAGATGACACTTCAAAATGACTATTTTTTTTATTTTTTTCAGCTCATGAGGCACCCACTTATCATGCTTTTTCACCTTTCCAATTTGCTTCAAATGCCAAATGACTGTAGAATGGTTGACCTTGAGTTCTTTGGCAACTTCTCATGTAGCTGTCAGAGGATCAGCTTTGATGATTGCTCCCAATTGGTCGTTGTCAACTTCCGATGGCCAGCCACCATGCTCCTCATCTTCAAGGTTCTCATCTCCTTTGCAAAATTTCTTGAACCACCACCACATTCTAAGTTCATTAGCAGTGCCTGGGCCAAATGCATTGTTGATGTTGCAAATTGTCTCCGCTGCTTTAATGACATTTTTACTCGAATAAGAAAATCGCTCACATTTGCTTTTTATCTAATGTCATTTCCATAGTCTAAAATAAATATAAAACAAATAGGAAGTAATAAGTCATTAGCAAAAAACATAAAGTGAGAAATGCACATTAAAATGATATATAACATAACCACATTTAAGAATATATTCCAATAGCAACTGGCAAATTTCAACAATGCTAAAACCGCAATTACTTTTGCACCAAACTAATATCTTCATCAGCCAGGTGCCTAGCACTTTGGGAAGCCAAGGTGGGAGGATCCTTTGAGCTCAGGAGTTTGAAGCTATACTGAGATGTGATTGCCCCACTGGGCAACAGGGCAAGACCCTGTCTAAAACAAACAAACAAACAAAAAACAAGATTTAGTTGTAAAAAGAACTATATAGAAGGGGATGGTAACTAGAGCTGAGCAGGTGGAGGTAAGGAATTTTGCTTGTATTATTTTGTGTTTTGTTTATAATTTTTTTTTAAAGGATACTCTTCTGCTAATAGGAAATAACCTGAAAGAAGGGAGAAGTTAAAGACACTAAGGAGAGGAATTAAGTAGTGGACTGTATTAGTTTCCTATTGCTTCTGCAACAAATTACTACAAACTTAGTGGCAGAAAGCAGCAGAAATTTGTTGTATTACAGTTATGCGGGTCAAAAATCCAAAATGAGTTTGACTAAAAATATTCACGTTACACATGCCATAAAAGGCTGATAACTAGAATTTACATAGAACTCAGGAAAATCAGCAAGAAAAAACCAAACAACCTTATAAAGAGTGGGCATAGGACACGAACAAAACTTTTCAAAAGAAGATAGACTAATTGCCAACAAACATATTAAAAAATGCTCAGCATCTCTAATCATTAGGGAAATGCAAATCAAAACCACAATGAGATATCACTTATCTCCAGTGAGGATGGCCTTCATCAAAAAGTCCCAAAACAATAAATGTTGGCGTGGATACAGAGAGATAGGAACACTCATACACTGCTGGTGGGACTGCAAACTAGTACAACCTCTGTGGAAAGTAATATGGAGATACCTCAAAGAGCTACAAGTAGAACAACTATATGATCCAGCAATCCCATTACTGGGCATCTACCCTAAGGAACAAAAGACATTCTATAAAAAAAGACATCTGCACTAGAATGTTTATAGCAGCACAATTTATAATTGCAAAGATGTAGAAACAACACAAGTTCCCATCAATACATGAGTGGATTAATAAAATGTGGTATATGTATTTGGTCTATGGAGTTCTATTTAGCCACAAACAACAATGGTGATCTAGCACCTCTTGTATTATCCTGGATAGAGCTGGAGCCCATTCTACTAAGTGAATTATCACAAGAATGAAAAAACAATCACCACATATACTCACCATCAAGTTGGTATTAACTTATCAACATTTAAGTGCACATAGAGTAGTGACATTCATCTGGTGTCGGGCAGATGGGAGGGAGGAGAAGGAGATGGTTATATACACTCCTAATGGGTGTGGTGCACACCGTCTGGGGGATGGACATGCTTGAAGCTCTGACTCAGGTGGGGCAAAGGCAATATATGTAACCTAAACATTTGTACTCCAGTAATTCGCTGAAATAAAAAAAAATTTAAAAAAAAATCATGGTGCTGGTTTCTTCTGGAGTCTCCAAGGGAGAATATACTCCGTATCTCTTCTCACTTCCAGTTGTTGTCAGCATTCCTAGGCTTTGGGACTACACCATCCCAAATTCTGCTTCTGTTGTCATGCTACCTTCTCCTCTTCTCTAGTCAAATCTTTGTCTGCCTCCCTCTTATAAGGACATTTGTGACTACATTTAGAACAAATCTGTATAATCTAGGATAATATCACCATCTCAAGATCCTTTATCACATCTGCAAAGTCGCTTTTGTCATATAAGGTAACATTCACAGGTTCTAGAGATTTGAACCTGAATATCTTTAGGGACCATTATTCAGCCTACCACATGGTGCAAGCTTAAAGATGCACAACAATGCTGTCTTACCTCACTCTACATATATGACCATAAATGACAAATGGTATTCCCTAATGCTCTGAAACCCCACTATGCTGTATATTTGCTTCATCATTGTCCAAAATAAGTATTTCATACCCTTCTCCCTTTGTCCAGTGGTGCCCTCACCTCCAGCCCACCTTCTTTCCACCTACTCCTCCCTCTCAAATGATTACCCTGATAAAAAAATTCAGTCTGGGGCTTCCTCATAGAATTTACCTACCTACCTGAAACTAAGCTTCTATGCATCCCCTCCCTTTCTTTCACAATAAATAAAGTGTCCTGCTCCTATCAGTGTTCAACCCTTCTATTTGTGCTTTAGCTCCCACTGCTGCTCAACTTCTGATTAACTTGGCTCCTGTAATTATCCCCTATCCTGTGTCATCAATTTCTTTCTGTTGAATCAATCATAGCAGCATACGTATTCTAGAATCTTCTTACTCTATAAAAACCTGTTTTAGCCTACATTTCATCCAGCTATTATTCCTCTTTCTTGGTCCCCTTTCTTGATAAAACTTATGGGGAGAGTTGTCTATTGTCTCCTGCCCTTCACCTCCCATTCTGTCCTCAGACGACTCCATCATTCAATTGAAATAGCTCTTATAACAAATGACACCTGTCCATGCTAACCTCAACAGCTATTTCACTGTTTTAATTTTACTAGACCTCTCAGTTAAACAGTTGGTCATTTGCCTCTTCTTGAAATACTTTCTTTTCTTAGCTTCTGTGGCATCATTCGTCCTTGTCTTTTCCCCTATCTCACTAGCTATTTCTCAGTCCCTTTTGTTGGTTCCTCTTTCTCTGATTATTATCTAAATATCAGAGCGAAGTAGGAGTGTGCCTTGAATTTTTTTTTCTTCTCTTTTACAATTTCTCCCTAGATCATCTCACCTAGTCCCACAGCTTTACCATTTGTATGCTGCTGGGCACTGAATATTAACAGTCAGTGCTGATCTCTCTTCTGAACTCCAAACTCATATATACAACTGCCAATTAGACATCCTCACATACCACATACATACCTAATAAAGCATCTCAAATTTAGCATGCCTAAAACTTAACTTCGGATTGCGACTTTACCTTCATCTTAAAAGTATTGCTCTTTCATTTTCCTCAATTTAGTGAATGATATAACAAAATTACTCAAGTAAACAACAACAGCAAAAAACTAGGAGTTATTCTTGTTACTTTCTTCTACTTACCTCCTACATCAAGTAAATCAACAAATCTTTCTGGCTCTACCAATAATTATATTCTTAATCTGTCAATCATTCTTTCTTTTCCCATAATCACCGTAAAATCAAGCCCCCATTATCTCTCACCTACATTACTTGAATTACTTACTAAATGATATCTCTTCTTCTACTCTTACCTAGCTCCACTAACAGTCAGTGTGGTTTAGGTTTTGTTAAAAATCTAAGTCACACCATGTCACTCACATGTTTATCAATTGCTAAAATCTTCATATAAAACTCACATTTGTCTCCTGATTGACTCTCTGACCTCATCTCCCACTGTTTCTTCCCATGATCGTGCAACTACATTCTCACTGATGAGAAACACCGAGTTATTTCCGAAGTTAGGATTCCTGTGCTCACTCTTTCCTGTGAATTCACATACTCCTGCTCTTTGTCTTTTCTCTCATTATCCAAATCTCTGACCAAATTTCACTTCCTCATGAAAGCCTCTTTTCCCACTTGATATAAAAGAACATACCAAGATACCCAGTATTAGATACATCTGATATATCACCTTGTCTTATTCCTCAAAACTCTTATTACTAGCTGAAACTATTATTTTTTCTAA
>NW_012148786.1:1209030-1210819 GCF_000956105.1 Propithecus coquereli | reverse complement strand
TCATTCAACTTTTGAAATGTTGGTTGTGCTATGTGCAGCCGGGCCTTGTCGTGGAGAAGAATTGGGCCCTTTCTGTTGACCAATGCTGGCTGCAGGCATTGAAGTTTTCAGTGGATCTCATTGATTTGCTGAGCATACTTCTCAGATGTAATGGTTTCACCAGGATTCAGAAAGCTGTAGTAGATCGGACCACAAAACAGTGACTATGACCTTTTTTTGGTGCAAGTTTGGCTTTGGGAAGTGCTTCGGAGCTTCTTCTCAGTCCAGCCACTGAGCTGGTCATCATCGGTTGTCATATAAAATCTACTTTTTGTTGCAGGTCACAATCCCATCAAGAAATGGTTCATTATTGTTGTGTACAAGAACAGAAGATGACACTTCAAAACGACTATTTTTTTGATTTTTTTCAGCTCATGAGGCACCCACTTATCAAGCTTTTTCACCTTTCCAATTTGCTTCAAATGCCAAATGACTGTAGAATGGTCGATCTTGAGTTCTTTGGCAACTTCTCATGTAGCTGTCAGAGGACCAGCTTTGATGATTGCTCCCAATTGGTGGTTGTCAACTTCCAATGGCCGGCCACCATGCTCCTCATCTTCAAGGTTCTCATCTCCTTTGCAAAACTTCTTGAACCACCACCACATTCTAAGTTCATTAGCAGTTCCTGGGCCAAATGCATTGTTGATGTTGCGAATTGTCTCCGCTGCTTTAATGACTTATTTTTACTCGAATAAGAAAATCGCTCACATTTGCTTTTTATCTAATGTCATTTCCATAGTCTAAAATAAATATAAAACAAATAGCAAGTAATAAATCATTATCAAAAAACATAAAGTGAGAAATGCACATTAAAATGATGTATAACCTAATCACATTTAAGAATATATTCTAATAGCAACTGGCAAATTTCAACAATGCTAAAACCGCAATTACTTTTGCACCAAACTAATATCTTCATCAGCCAGGTGCCTAGCACTTTGGGAAGCCAAGGTGGGAGGATCTTTTGAGCTCAGGAGTTTGAAGCTATACTGAGATGTGATTGCCCCACTGGGCAACAGGGCAAGACCCTGTCTAAAACAAACAAACAAACAAAAAACAAGATTTAGTTGTAAAAGAACTATATAGAAGGGGATGGTAACTAGAGCTGAGCAGGTGGAGGTAAGGAATTTTGCTTGTATTATTTTGTGTTTTGTTTATAATTTTTTTTTAAAGGATACTCTTCTGCTAATAGGAAATAACCTGAAAGAAGGGAGAAGTTAAAGACACTAAGGAGAGGAATTAAGTAGTGGACTGTATTAGTTTCCTATTGCTTCTGCAACAAATTACTACAAACTTAGTGGCAGAAAGCAGCAGAAATTTGTTGTATTACAGTTATGCGGGTCAAAAATCCAAAATGAGTTTGACTAAAAATATTCACGTTACACATGCCATAAAAGGCTGATAACTAGAATTTACATAGAACTCAGGAAAATCAGCAAGAAAAAACCAAACAACCTTATAAAGAGTGGGCATAGGACACGAACAAAACTTTTCAAAAGAAGATAGACTAATTGCCAACAAACATATTAAAAAATGCTCAGCATCTCTAATCATTAGGGAAATGCAAATCAAAACCACAATGAGATATCACTTATCTCCAGTGAGGATGGCCTTCATCAAAAAGTCCCAAAACAATAAATGTTGGCGTGGATACAGAGAGATAGGAACACTCATACACTGCTGGTGGGACTGCAAACTAGTACAACCTCTGTGGAAAGTAATATGGAGATACCTCAAAGAGCTACAAGTA
>NW_012148786.1:1197017-1197350 GCF_000956105.1 Propithecus coquereli | reverse complement strand
AAACCACTTAAAAACTTAGTGGCCAGGAGTTGATGTTGGTTGTTAGATGGAAGCTCAGCCAAACTTATTGACCAAAGGGTCTATATGTGGCTTCTCTATGTGTACTAAGAGTGACCATCCTGACAGCTAGCATTTCAAGAGACCAAGTCAGAAGCTACAAGTCTTCCTCTAACTTCGCCTCAAAAGTTCTGGATTGTCACATCTGCTTCATTCTATTGGCTACAATCAAGTTACACCTAATCCAGATTCAAGAGGAAAGAGTTACACAAGGTTCACTGAGGTTTATCTTTAGAGACTGGCTATAACGGGAAATTATTGCAATTTTAAGTAGGG
>NW_012148786.1:1192065-1193193 GCF_000956105.1 Propithecus coquereli | reverse complement strand
GAAAACTAAGGTAACAATATCAGATAAAACAGATTTCAGAGTAAGAAATATTACCAGAGATAAAGTCATTACACAGGGGCAGTAGGAAACTTTTGAGCCTAGATATGAATTATTGGATATTGGATAACTGGATGTTAATTATCTTGATTGTGGTGATAGTTTTATGGTTATATAAAAAAGTTAAAATTTGTTAAATTTCACACTTTTAATATATGAATTATATTCAGTAAATCTGTTAACTATATGTTAATTATACATTCAATTAATCTGTTAACAAAAACCAAAAGAGAAAAAGGTAGGATAAAACAGCATACTTTGAGGCTCATGGGAATTATCCCATACAGACTGAAAAACTGATGATAAAAGAAAAACCAATTGCTGGAGTGATGTCCTTGAGTAAGCTTGAATTTTTGTAGTTTATTTATAATTGTCCATCCAGTTCCCTGTTTCCATTGACTTTTCTCCACAACCACTACTGCTACTCTAGTCCAAGCTACTATCATATCATTCAAGAAAGCTTGAACTGCTTAAATCCTTTGCTCTTAGAATAAAAACAAAACTCCTAAAAATGGCCTTTAGGACTATCTATGATGGGCCCCTCCCCTGCCTATTCCTTCATCTTCTTTTCAGATCAAGTTGCTCTTATTCTCCCTTTTCGATTTACACTAATGTGTTTTTAATCCCTATGTTAGTTTCCCTGGGTACTTCTGTAACAAAGTGCCACAAACTGAGTGGCTTAGAACAACCTAAATTTATTTTATGACATTTCTGAAGGCCAGAAGCCCAAAATCAAGGTGTCAGCAGAGGCCTGTTCCCTCTAAAGGGGTTATGGAAGGATCATTTCAGGCTTCTCTCCCAGCTCTGGTAGCCTTAGGCATTTCCTGTATTAAAAATGGCTGTCTTCTCCCTGCATCCCTTAAGGAGTCTTTCCTCTGTGCATGTCTGCATCCACATTTCTCGTTCTTATAAAGACACTGATCATATTGGATTGAGGCTTACCCTATTGACTTCATTTTAACTTTGTAAAATTTGCACAGACCCTTTTACCAAATAAAGTCACATACTGAAGTCCAGGGGGTTAGGTCTTCAGCGTATCTTTTTGGGGTGACACAATTCAATGTATAACAA
>NW_012148786.1:1184283-1188023 GCF_000956105.1 Propithecus coquereli | reverse complement strand
GCCTGGTGTTAATGCCTCTGCAATAATGTAAAAGAGATAGCAGGTAATTTCTTTGGAATTTGAACCTGAAAGCATAGAATGAAGTTGACAGTTGTTAGCAGGCAGTGGAGCTAGAAAGTCAAGTAGTTCTAAGGATTTGGAGGGTACCTCTTAAGGGAAACATCCAAGGATATTAGGAAAAGGAAGTGTCAGTAGAGATGTCAGGTTGGCAGTTTATTCTTGGTTCTTGGTGTGCTCTTGGCCAAAGAATGACCAGACACACTAATAGCAAGGCCAGCATGAAATGAAGTTCATTAAGGAAGAGCAAGATAGGTCTGCAGAGCAAGAGCAAGATACATTTGCCACAGAGGACAAATGGGCCTCCTATTGTAACAAGAGGCCCTGGTTATGGTCCAAGGTCATGTTTTATATTGTCTGGATTGGGCCCTCCTCTTGGTTCAAATATCACCATTGAACCACTTTGATGGACCCTTAATGATATGATAATGAGCCTTAGGTTACTCCAGGTCATTTTCCAGACCCTATTGTGTCTGGGCTGTCTGCCCCCCACCCCCACCCCCAGGAATTCCCTGCATTCTTTTGCAGATTGGCAGAGCATTCCTCCTTCCCCTAGGTGTGGCAACTGCTCAGGGCAGGATCAAGGTGGGGCAGCACCAAGATGGGCAAGACAGGGTGCCCACCTTTGTCCCTAGGAGAGCCGGAGGCCCCTCACTATGTACCTAACAGAGAGAACAAGGATCCAATACACATATTTAAGCACATCATCCATGAAGTGGGGAAAGAGAAACCATTCTTTGAGAACACAGAATACAGATTTGGGTTTTGAAAACTTCCCATGATTCTGGGCCTTGGATTTTCATGAGTCCCGATTTTTACCTTTATAATAAAACATCACTTTTTTTTAACTACCAGAGAAGATATTTGTTCTTCATAACGAAAAGACAACACAGGAGTCATTTTGTATTGTAAGGCCAAAACTAAGGCCTAATAAATATATGTGCTGCCCACTAGTGAAACCAGTAAGGCCTCAAATGGCCTAATCACAAGCTCCCTTCCCTACTCTGCTCCTGTGGTTAAGATTCCTCCAGCCAAACAAACCTCCTTATCGAAGGTAGTAGGCATAGTTCTTGCTTGCACCAGAGTAGCAGGTTTCAATTATCTACCACATACTCCTGTGGAAACCAGGAGTCACCCTTCCCTCTTGATACAATAAAGCCTGCCTCCCACAGGCCCTGCTTGTTCACTCTTTTTCTGAATGGTACTCCAGTGTGGCCTGGGCGTCCTCCCCTAGGCTATGAGTATGTATATGATAATCTGCTATCAATCTCATCTGTCCAGTGTAGGGTGGTTATTGTATATTAGGCTACCCCCATAACCCTAAAGCAAGAATCCTTCCCTCACCAAAGTGGTGAATAGGAGATGATTAAACCCTTTTGTGTATGTATCTGAAGACCGTAAGTACTGGCTTTCTCATCTAGTCTTCCATTCCATACATCTTACCCTTAATATCTTACCTACTTGTTGGAAAATAAGCAAAAAAGTCAAACAAATACAGCCTCTACTTCTCTAAAATAATTCCCTATCATATTCATTTAAAAATTTTAGTCCTAAGTATCATACCAGCCAAAATACCAAAATAAAATTAATGGATACAGTCTTCCAAGGTAATTTTTGTGAACTAAAATAAAATCTTAAGAGTCCCCTTAGTTGACTGAATGGAGCCCCTCTTGGCCAACAGGACCCCAGAAATATATACCCTAAACCTGAGTTGCTGGCCATGAGAAGGGCAGTCAGACATGCCCCCTCATGCCCCCCTCCCTTCTTGGAAATATCCTCTGAAACTCATTAACAGGCCGAACGCTATGCAAGACAAAGCTTGAACCACACCTGCAGGCCATCAATTTAATCAACAGATCACTTGAGTTTCAATAAATGTCCAGTGGCTTGTCTCTGATTGACAGACATCCTTATCTAAGGTTAAAAACATTTCAAGCCTTTAGACAAAACTTCATTTTTTAACCAATTATAAATCAAAGAATCTTTAAATTCACCTATAATCTATAAACTCCCCAAACCAATATATGACCTCCACGTATTAGAGTCTTACATGTAATTTATGTCTCCGTGAATGTATAAAACCAAACTGTAATCCAGTTGATGGGGGCACATTTTCTCAGGACCTCTTGAGGCCTTGTGCTCCAAGCTGGTTGCACATATTTAGCTCGGAATAAACCTCTTTAAATTATTTTACAGAGTTTGGGTCTTTTTCCATTAACACTTTACAAATACTTTCATCACAGATAAAAATGGCAAATACATAAATCACTGGAGCAAAAGTGAATTGTGAAATAAAGTTAGGGCAAAAAAAAAATAGGAAATGATTAAAAAAGTTTCTCCACAGATGTTTTTTAAATGTATTTTACAGTTTCAGTGACGTCTGGTGTGAAAAAAGGAAGTTAAGGCAAAATTACAATTGTTCTTACTATCAGGACCAGCGTTACAATTTTAAATCAAATTGTACTTTTATTCAGTTAATTCTACTTTCTGGAGTATCAAACTTACAGGAAGGAGCAAGAATGCAAAAGAATAGAAATTTTCAATTATTATCTGGCTCTTGGAAATAGCAATTCAAATTCTGGGGGAAAACAAAAAACAAACAAATAAAATTGTACGTAAAAATGTTTCTTCTCAAGTTTCCAGTAAAATCAACTTTAGATGATTATAGTATAATATAGATAACGTTAAGAAAACTTACAAAATCTGTTTCATGTCACAGAACTTCAGGCTAAGCTTAAACTGATATTTTTAAAGAGCTGATTTGCATGCAGGGAAGATGTCCTTCATTAAGGAAGTCTACGGAGAATGTTTGGTGCATGCCTGAGAGCGGGGAGTCGGGAAACAGGAAAAGGAAGCAGGCAGAAAGGGGCCTATTCCCCATTGCATCCTCTGCCTAAACTTCCTGCAAGCCCAATAGGAGGTGGTTGTAGGTCAAGGAACTACAGCACAAGTACTGCCAGTATGGGATGGGGGCAAAACGATGCAGAGTTGAAGAGTAGGGTGCCCTCACACATTTCTGTGTTACAAATAACAGGGCTCTGATAAGGTAAAACTTAAAGGAAATGTTGCCCATTTACAGCCTTTCCATTGTTCAGCTTTGGGAGACAGCACCTTAGATAGAAAACAGCAATCTCCAAGGGCCAATCTGAGAGCAGTGCCTGGGCATTGCCCTCAAGTGAGCTTTTCTGCAGCAGGAAGGTAGGACATGAAAGCAAGAAACAATTGAAAATGAGTGAAGGTGAACCACCAAAGGAACTTGCAACGTAAACAAAGAGTTTCCAGCATGAAACGAGAAGAGAATGCCATTCTAAAGTATACAGATAGTGGCTATGAGTAGCAAGATTTGTGAGGCCTGGGCAATTTTAAACTACAATGACTTTAAGAATAATTATTACATCTTATTTGTTCCAAAGTCTAATCACAAAAGAATCAAGTATGTTGTCTTAGAGAACTGGATGAAATTACAAACTATAAAATATTCTAGGCCAGGCACAGTGGCTCACGCCTGTAATCCTAGCACTCTGGGAGGCTGAGGCATGAGGATCGCTTGAGGTCAGGAATTCGAGACCAGCCTGAGCAAAAGCCAGACCCCGTCTCTACTAAAAACAGAAAAATTAACCAGGCACGGTGGCACACCTGTAGTCCCAGCTACTCGGGAGACTGAGTCAGGAACCTCGCTTAAA
>NW_012148786.1:1183041-1184233 GCF_000956105.1 Propithecus coquereli | reverse complement strand
AATTTGATGATACAAGAATAAAATAATTTTAGTGTGAAAAACATAAATACATAGAAAATAATTAATTTCAACAAATCACAGAACTAATGGTGTGTGTGTGTGTGTGTATGTGTGTGTCTTTAACTGCACACTTTATATGAGTTAATAGTAATTACTTATTTAATGAAACTTGCATTTTATATCAGATATCCTTATTGGGTAATTTTCTGCCCAAGAAAAACACTGCTTGTAATTCTAAGAGTTTAACTTACATGCTTGTAAAATCAAAAGCTCTGTTTAATCAATAAGGGGGTTCTTTGTAATACCACTAAAAAGATCATTAACATGAATTCATTGTTGAGACTCAACATTCAGTTTTAAGATGTCATTATGTCATATTTAAGCCAGTATGTTTTTCTACTCTGTGATCTCATTAGATAAAACAAAATAGCCATGCTTCATTTCTTGTAAGCAGTTGAATCAAATAACCAATACAAATAACTTGCTAAAATTGCTTTCAAAGAATAAAGAAATCACCATCAATACCATCACCAAAAGTGTATATGATTAAATGGATGCTGGGGTAAAATGAACCATGAGACTTAATTCCTATCACCCAGGGAGTTATAATATGGTTTGGGATACAACAAATGCAAAAAAACATATAAATATCCTGAGGGTTATTATTATTCTTTCAATCTTGATTTCCTACCTTATAATTCTAGTCTTCTACATAAATATAAAATTCCCTAGAGCCAGCTCCCTTTTGTCAAGTAGGGAAAACACACAGAAAGATAGGAATCAATTCAAGGTATTGCCTTGAGGACAATTCTGGAAGGATAGGAGATATATAAGGCTACTTATTGAAACTGGTGTTTCATTAGGATCAGTGGGGCTGAGTATAGGAGCAGCTAGCAGGGGAGAGTCTGGAGGCACAGGGCCCATAAAGGTGTCAGAGGACAGCCATAGCAGACCCAAGCTGAAGGAAAGGGGCCTGGATCAGGGTAATGGCTGTATATTTCAAAGGAAGAGAGAAATATTAAGAGAGAAAATTTGAGATACTTAGTGTATCAAAATTAGAAAAGGGCGGGAGTAGGCAGAAGAAAAAGACAAGGCTGCTTCACTAATTTGACTAGGTGTCTGAGAAATTATGGTTTTATTTTCTGAAAAAGTGCAAGGAGGAACTGATTTGATGCTCTGAGGTATTTTGCTA
>NW_012148786.1:1176857-1178676 GCF_000956105.1 Propithecus coquereli | reverse complement strand
TTCAGGTCATTGCAAAATTTCAAAATATAATAAAATGTATAAAGTAATTATTGCACTCGCTTAGTAGTAACCACTGTTGACAATTTGTTGCATAATTTTCAAGACCTGCTCTGTACATACATAAAATAAATGTGTCTGTGTATGAACATAGTTTTGTATACATATGATATTAGACTATGTGCTCTATTCTGCAATGTGCTTTTTCCCCTGACTCAACAATCTTGCAGCACATATGCCAATATGGGCACATACTTCTTCAAAGCTCTGTAATGTTCCACTGTATGGAAGTACCATAATTGTTTCCAGTCTCTTATTAATGGACACTTGTATTTTTCCACTATATTATGAATATCATATCTAGACCCAATAACTACATGTTGAAATGAACCTAAAATTAGTACTATGTGTCAGCAGTATAAGCTTCTTTGCCCATAGTAACATTAAAATAACTGTATTAGGTTTAATTAGCCTAAAATGTGACTTTTTGTAAAACTTCTTTCAGAAAAATATTTTATTTCTAGAAATATCACTTTTTATTTTAAATACTCTTTACCTTAATGATGGGTAACTCATGTATTATTAGGAAAATACAGTTACAGAGATTATCAAAGACTACAAAAGTCTGGTAGTTTCATGAGTGTGGTGTTATTTGGGTACTTGAAGGATGGGAAGGATTTGAATATAGAGGAACAGATATTTAAAATTTTCATGATCAAATGTGAAAATTGTTAATTAAGGCAAAATTGTAAAACCCTGAAATTCAAGAAAGAGAAGACTAGAGAGCAAGTTAGAGACCTGATCAATGATAAGAATTAGTTATTTGGAAAGATCTCTATTAGGAGGCGGAACAGATAATGCTTTAATTTTCAAATGCATTGAGATGAGGTAATAGTGCAACATCCATATAAATATTTTTAAAGTAATTGGAAATATGATTAGGAACAGATAATTATAAGGTAAAGAGATGCAAAAATACATGCTATGGCAATAGACTTAATAGGATAGAAAAGCAGAGAGGTGCAAATACTCTCTGGGAGAATAGCAGTAGGCAGTCAAAAAGATGACAGAGGGAATCTGAAAAATGAGACCAAAAACGTAATCAGTAATACAAGAAAAAGAAATGTAGTGCTAAAGATTCTTCCTTGGAAGAAATCTAACTCAATTAACCCAAGAAAGGTTAATTATCAACTGGCAATGTTAAAAAAAAGAAAAAAACATCCCTGAGAGAAACATGTTCTATTGGGAAGAAATATATCTAAAGTCTCATAGGACCTGAGTGAAGAAAAAGGAACTCTAGACCAGGACATATCATGATAGTGCTGGGTTCCTGGAAGGGAAATGAATACCACGAAGGGAAATGAAAAAGAGTCAAAGTAATTCAGTGGATTCAGAAATTAAAACTTAAACACTTCACAACTTTCTAATTGTCTAAACCCATTCCTTTCTACAGTCCTTTAATTGCCTCTCCACCTTATTGGAGTCTATTTCATATATTAGTTTCCTAAAGGAAAAAGACTTTCTATGTCTAAATCATATTTACTTAATAATAATATGTGCTGCTAATCTATAATAAATATTTCTGGATAAATGGGGATAATATTTGATTATCAATAAACCTGATCAAAACTGGGCTCTGGTCTTAGATCTGAAGTCATTTGCGGTATGATCATCCTCAGGCCTCAATTTCCCCATGTGTGATATTAATGATGTACTAGAGATGACATCAAACTGTCACCTTCAGCTCACAGACTATCTAAATGAACATGCCCTTATCATAGCTATATGTAAATCTGGCATCCCCACAGCACTCTGGCCATAA
>NW_012148786.1:1171196-1172972 GCF_000956105.1 Propithecus coquereli | reverse complement strand
TTTTAGTTATTGTTATATTGGCCACATAAAGATTTTCATTTTTCTTTATCCTCCCCACTTCAATGTTCCATAACTTAGTTTTAATAAGATGACATCCAAGGTGGTGAAGAACTACACCATTGCCAAATTGAAAGAGCATCTCTCTAACATCAATCCCTTTGACTTTGTATTAAATAGTAGCATCATTTTCTTCTTTACAGCTAAGAAAGACACCTAAAACACAGTTTTCCCACCTCTCTGTCTACTGATTTATTGTATACTAGATATGGGGACTGTCTTAGAGATCACTTAGTTTACGTAGGTCATTTTATAATTGAGGAGCCTGAAATGCCAAGAAGCTGACTTGTCCAATGTTCCAGAGGGAGTGCAAGAACCTGGTTTGGATTTTGCATCTTCCAGACTTTCTGACTCCCAGGGCACCTCTGTCTTTACAATAGTGCATCAAAAATGTCTCCTCCTGAATTACCTAGTGATCTATTTTACATTACATTATATGAATTATTTTATTTTACCCCCACTGTCTGGCTCATATCATGTGTTCCTGTGGTTCAACCCTGTTACTGACACAAATATATTCTCTATCTAGATTCATGTCCATATTTTATTCTTTTGAAACTGTTTTTCTACAAGAAATTTAAAGTAGATGCTCGAGAATGAGAAGAACATGACTATGAGAGATCAATTAAACTTATCTCCATTACCTTTCTCAATCATAATCCTCATCCTAACAAGCGAGGGATCTTGGAGTATATTAATACATTACTGCACTTTACATACAAATACATTAGGAAACTGGTTTCAAGTGTATATTTCATCATATACATAAACATGCGACCAGGGAAACGTAGGAATATTACATGAGAGAAGGGAACCTGATCTAGTCTGGAAGAGTCGGGGAAAGGGAAGCTACAACTTGAGGAAGAAATAGTGCGCTGATACAAAAAGGAGAGGATTGCTGAGGAGGATGTTCTGGGCACAAGGTGCATTTTTACAAGTGAAAAAAAGCAGGGTAAGACCCAGTGAGAGAAGAAAAAGAGGGCTCAAGATTAGACTGGAGAAGAAGTGCTCTTGTAAGATTTTAATTCATGGGAAAGAGGAAGGGCAAAGGATTTTCTCCTGGTGATTTAGGGCCATTCTATCAAGGAAGGAAATCCCCCCTCATGAGCAGAATTTTCTTTCATGAATAATTCTACATGCAAGGGAGCCTAAGAATTCAATAATGTAAGCTTAACACACTGAAAAGTAATGAAAGACAAAGGAGAAAGAAATTGTGAATGGATTTTCAATAGCTAATTCGCATGATACAACATATTTTTCTTTTATAACAAAAATCTTAGGGGAAATCATAGGTGGAAATACTCATTCTTAATTTTTATCAATAGATACTAAGACAACTGAAACCTCTACTAATTCTTCTGTTTCTTTCCTTTCTAAAATGTTTAAAAAGAAGCTGGTATAAATGTAGACTATATCTTTTCTCTTTTTATAGAAATTAGATTATAACAAGTAACCATTTAAAAGGGGAACTTGACTTTTAAGAAGATATTTAGAATCACAAAATTTAATGATCATTATTTTCCTTTCTGTAAAGATTTTCCCAAGGAAGAGATTCAGGACCCTGAAACTAGTAACTTTGTAGGAATATGCTGCTGAAATAACTTGGAAAGTTGCCAAAAGCACCCAAAGCTTTCATAAAGACATAAAAATTAAAAAGTGCACACTTCATACTTTATTTCAAATTATCCTCTGAATCTTCTTTTTATATATTTGGTTCAC
>NW_012148786.1:1168176-1170982 GCF_000956105.1 Propithecus coquereli | reverse complement strand
TGATTATACCAAGGGTAGGGTGCTAAACTCAAGGCCATATTGACGAAGAGGGTGAGGTCTGGAAAATAACTTTTGAGAACATAAACAGGAAATACCATAGTAATTAAGTTATTTATAGCAAAAGGTGAAGTTGTAAGGAGGGATAGAGATAGAAATTTTGTGGAGCAGATGGGGAATGGGAGACAGCAGAACCATCCAGAGCAGAGAAAGAGAGACCACTCTTCAAGGAGAGAGGTCAGGACAGTAGCAGCTCTGAAGTGCTTATCTTGGTTAAAATTCTGATCTCTAACCCAGTCATGTGTGTATTCCCAGCAACAAGGCTCCTTGTTCCAAGAGTTCTCTGAGAAATCTTGGCTCCTATAATCAAGTAATACCTACAGAAATGAAAGGGCTGCTTTGGGCCACCCTTTATTGTATTTCAAACAGTCACATACCACCTTCAAGATGGCTGCCATGGCCAAGCTCCTAAAAAGGGATCTAAATTTTTCCTTATTATTTTCTTTAAATTGACTTACTTTTTTACATATAAATTCTCTTTAGCTTTATTTATCCTAAACAATATCAGTCAAAGCTTTGTTTTAATATATTTTTCTAGTATGGTAAAAAAAATACACAATTATAAAAATGATCATTCCACATAACCCCCTTAAAATTACTTTATGTAATTTGTGGCTTCTTTCAATTTGAAAATAATCTGAGAATTAATAATGGATGATAGTAGTGAATCATTTTCATAGTTGCTTTTGCAATTAAAGACTTTTAAGTAACCATGTGATGGTCCCTGATTTGTAGGGCAGGTTTCTGGAAATAATTGGAGAGACAACTCTGACCTCCTTTTGTTTATCATGTGCGAATTACTTATATTGCTGTACTGAAATTCTAATTCTACTATGATTTTCTAATGGCCTTTATTTTGCTTGCTAATATATATGGTGTTTGAAAAATTCAAAAACTAACCTTAAAGTTCTAAAACATTACAAATACATTTAAAAACCAAAAGTAATACCGACGAGACAAAAGTTTTATATTTGCATGCATAGGATGAACAAATTAGCGCTCTAGTGATCAATCTGTAGTAGTTAGAGTGAGCTTTGGAATATTAATGTATATACTATCAACATGTGAAAAAAAATCTCTTTTATTTTCCCTAGGACACATAAAGCATACTAAATATTTAAACTCAAGGAGAAAAAGTTTGATTTTAAAAAGTCTGAAGATCATTTTAAAATCATCCTTTTAGGAAAAAACATCACAAAGAAGTGATTTTAAAAAATAAAATAATTTTCTCCTCAAATTCTAGATTATATTATGATGTAACAGTTTATGAAAAACATTACTTTTGTAATATAAGGCTAATTATTAGTATTAATTTTTTAGAAGTGTTAATATTCTATGCAACAAGTGATTATCTTTTGAACAATCATTTTCTAATAAATTTTAAAAACTAGAACATGTTTGCTAAATAAAAAGTAGAATTAAAAAGCTTCCATTTTCTTATATTTCTGAATCTAAGCACCCAGGAAGAAGGAGCAAAAAATCAAATGTTGCTGCGTAAAGGCTGCTTTTCCCCAGTTTCACCTAGGAACACAGAGAACAAAGAGACACAGTTTCTACTGCAGGAGGTGAGAATGTAGGAGTGGAAGCAAGTGAGAGGATGGGAACAATGGTATTTGCAGGGGAACAATACTGTGCTAATAAGCAGCTACTGCCTTTCATTCCAACAGAACACATCTCATAAAATTCAAGGTTTTTTTTCACTCCCACTATGAAAACCACAGGACTAAATGAGGATTCTTATTGTCCTATTTTACCCTTAAAAAAACAAAGATTATGGAGTTTTTAATTTTCTTCTTCTTTATGTAAAATAAAAAAGACTCAGCAAACTAAACATTACAGAGTTTTATGCTTAACTATTCACTTTCTATTTGTGGATATTTCTGAAAGCTCATTTTAAAAAATGAAGAAAGGATTTCTGTAGATTTCTCATAGCTAAACTAAGATAAATGATGTTTTTCTTCGAGGGTACCCTAGAGGGAATACCTAAACCAAAACAACAATATCTAGTGACAAGAGTAGTAACAAGAATGTGAAATTTTTACTCTTCTATCCCAAGGCTCAAACTTTAATATCCGTGTAACTTTGGTAATATGCTACTAATATGAATCACAGTTTTCCTAAAGAAAATAAGATCAGGACTAAGGCAAACACAATATTCACATCATATCTACGAGTAAAGAATGCCACTGAGAAAGGTTCTCAACTTCAGTTTAAAATGTGAAAATAAACCTTCATTCAAACAAAATCAAACTGATTTTAACAGCTTTTCTCAGTTAGTATCTGTAAATAAGTAAATATGAAATCCACAAGTATTCTAAATTGGTAAGCAAGAGGCAAATTTTGCATTTCAGTATAATAACAAAATTTATGAGCTATCTTCCAGAGACTTTTTAAAAATACTGTAAGATTTCTCAAAAAGTACAATGTGCTACCCCAAGAGCTTTGTTAAATATTAACTAAATGAGAGTGAAATGAACATCTACTACTCTAAAGATGTAATAGAATTCAATCTGTAAATAAAATTATATCATATAGCTTTAATTAAGACATTTACACATTAATTTTCTTTAGATGTTCATAATCACAATTATTGTATACATGCCTAAGTATCTGAATTGTTTTAATAAAACATAGTGCGTATCCTGGTATATCTAAGGGTGATAGTCTATGTATTAAAAATAAAAAACACTCACGTAAGTACTAATACATTATAACTCTGGCCATAACTGATTATACCAAGGGTAGGGTG
>NW_012148786.1:1163711-1166317 GCF_000956105.1 Propithecus coquereli | reverse complement strand
GAAAAAAATCATATTTTTAAAAACTATCACACACAAAAATGCAATGTCACTGTAAAATAACAATAGAGTTAATGCTCAATGAGCACTTATTAGGTGTCATACATTGTGCAAAGCTTTTAAATATATTACTTCATTCAAACCTCAGTAAAATGGATACTTTTATATCTCCATTTTACAGACAAGAAAACTGAGGGAGAAAAAAATTAAGAAACTAGATATAGGCCACCATTTGTAAGTTGCTGAACTGATATTTGAATCTTTTCACTATGATTGTAGAGTTAGCATCTTTTTAAAAACTCAATATTGTCAGGAGTTTACAATGTTGATTTAAAAAAATCATATTTGTGTACATTTACAAATCCAACCAGTTACATAACATACTCATTAATGTACTTGCTTTATAGAATACATTAATTTTTAACATGAATAAAACATGGTATAGAAATAGAAAACATAAACCTAACAAACTCTGCTTTAGTAAAAATAAAAAGAAAGAACATAGGTGATCAAAATCTTTTAAAGATTTGAAAAAGAAGAATTTTATCATTTCAAGTACTTGGGAATTTCAGTGAAATGATGAAGTTGGAGAAAGATCTAAAGAAGTGAAAAGTAGGAAAGGTAGGAAAGGTCTTATTTAAATTCAATTTTAATCTGTAGCTGCCACTTCTTTTGTTTGATATGGAACAGATACTTTCTGAGATTTCAGAGATTCTCCATGAACTATTCAAAGTTCTTTTTAATACATATATTTAAAATACAAATTATTATATGCTTCAAAATTAAACTGTCAATTTTGAAGCATATAAGATATTGAGATTCTTCAAATTACAGAATATTTGTATTACTAGAAATAGAATTTTCTCACCAAGTTGTAAATGAACTGTAATCAAATCGGTTTCTGTATAACTAATTAATGAAGGCTCCTCTGCTTAGTGAATAAAACCACAAATCTGATGCCCTAGTTTTTTTCCTTGCTCACTGGGTAAACGAAATGAACATGGCATAAATGAACTGTATGAACACACACAACACAAAGGCTGATTTCTTTGACAATAATTTAGGCAATGTTGCAATGCAAATCTATCCAATGAGTGATTCTAGTCATAATAAAAATAGCATATACCCAAACGACTAATAGTTGCATACCAATAGCAGGATGTGCTTTTGAAGCAGTGTTTTTTTCCTAAAGATAGTCACTTCAGTCTATGGCAGCATAGTAGGGATGCAAAGAAAATTTACAATATCTAAGATATTTTATCTTGAATGAAGACTACTAGCTATTAGAAATAAAGGATTACATAGTAAAAAAAAAAAGTCCTATAACCAAATTTAATTTCAAAAACTTCAAGAAATAGTTCATAGAAATGACTAGGAAATTCCACAGAAGCCTCCAAATAATTGTTTGTATATTTTTGAATATGAAGCAATTTCCTCTTCACTTAAGAAATTGGAACTTGGCTCAGATGCAATTAAGTCCTATTCGCTTTTCTTATATATGATTAGGGTTTAGGTGCATTTAAATTTTAATCATTAACTTATATTATTATGAAACAGCTGAAGGGATTTGATTAACCAAAGAGAGCCAACAAGAAATTTATTCAAATAGAAATTTTGAGGTAAGGCTCATCCCAAAACTGAATATACCTATGTGACCAGCCCCAGGATCAAAGGAACAATATTACCACCATCCTAGAAGCCTGCCTTTCAGTTACTAACATTGCAAGGGTAACCACCATCCTAACTTTCAACAGCACAGCATGTCATACCACTCCAACATGTCATTTCATTATACACATGTAAATCAAGTTATCGTCCAATGTTACTAAGTAAAACAGTGTAGTGCTTAGAAAGCAGATATGTCAGCCTCAGAAGCTAAGGTTTCGTTTTATTTTTAGATGTGTGTAATCTAGAGTTGGAGGCACAAGGTTTCAGGACAAATATCATTTTATTTTTCTTCTTCTTCTGATATCTAGCTGAGTTTTTTAATAGACTTTATTTTTTAGATCAGTTTTAGGTTCACAGAAATATTAAGCAGAAGGTATGGAGATTTCCTACATATCACCCCCAAACACACATGTACAACCTCCCCCATTGTCAACATCCCTTATTAGAATGTACCTTTGTTACAATTGATGAACTACATCAACACATCATTATCTCCCAAAATTGACACTTTTACATGAGGGTTAACTTTTGGTGTTGTGCATTACATGGGTCTGGTTCTGGACAAATATATGATGATATGTATCCACCATTAAAGTACCATATGGAGTATTTTCATTGCTTTTTAAAAAAATATCAGAATGTGTATTTTCTAATGACTCAAGATAATCACTATGACATTAAATATTTTACTATGCCCCTCAGTTTCAAAGTATCCTTATTTATTTGTTCTTTAAATTTGTCATAACTACTAAAATTTTAAAATTATTTTACATGATTTTTGCATTATTCCTTTTCCCTTCATTGACATATTATATAATAACTGTAGTGGTGCCATTTACAGTTGTAAGAATATTCCTGTTTTTGGAGGGGACGGGTATTTGTATACACAAGGAGTGCAATGCGCACTACCCGAAGGATGGACATATTTGAAACACGGACTT
>NW_012148786.1:1161463-1162972 GCF_000956105.1 Propithecus coquereli | reverse complement strand
TTCCTTATTTTGATGTGAATGTTTTGATATGAATGGGAAAGAAAAGAAACGATATTTGTTGTGTGTGTGTCTATAAAAACACACATACACATACATGCACATACATAACAATATAGTTTCTTCTCCTTCCTATTCCCCTATCAACTAACACATAATGCATTAACAATAGTTGACAATGTTTATTTCACTATTTCAGTTATAGGATATCAAAGGGAGAATGTGAATCAACTAAAAGAAGGGAACTTTTTTCTTGAAATGGGACTTGCTATACTGTTTGAAAGAAGACTGAATCTTTGTTCAGTTGTAAGGCAGAATAGTTATGCAATGTGTTCATATTAGACAGGAGCACGATTGTGTTTACTTGAGGTTAAGTATGGTTTAAAAAGAAGTGTGAAGCTTTCAAGTTCAAAATGCATGAGTGCAGTGGCTTAGTAAAGTGTCAACTGGACCAGGTTGAACTATGATTCCCAGAATTCCTTTCTCTGTATATTCCCAATCAGGATAGGCCACAAAAGATATTTGTTTCAGATGAGATTTTGAGGGCAGTATTAAAGAAGCAGCCATATTAATTTTTACCCTAAGAATGTTAGGGCAGAGTTACAAGGTGCATATTGTCATCAATCTTCACACTCATCTCATTGGCATGGATAGCAGTCAGGACTACAATTGCTTCACCTTCTTTTGGATCCTTCTCCAATTTCTGGGCCAAATGTGTGTTTATCTCCAAGCCAAAGGGTGCCAGCTTCTTTTGCAGGACATCCACATCACCATGGGGCAACTGACACATTTAGTCCATCTTTGTGGGTTTCAGCTCCCGTCTATGGATTCCATCTTTTCTTTGCTCTCCCTCACTTTACATACATCTTCTCTTCCTGTCTGTCCTGAAAACTTCAAGTTCTAGCATCAGATACAAAGACAACAGACTTATAGAGATTGCATAATCAGCTCCCCAAATTGTTTGGGCAAATCCCTGCCTTTATTCAGAGCTGGGTGCCTATAATCCCAGCAACTTGAGAGGCTCAGGAGAGAGAATCACTTAATGCCAGGAGTGCAAGAACAGCCCGGGCAACGTAGCAAGTCCCATTCTATTAAAAAATAATTTAAAAAATTAGCAGGGTGTCAATGCACCTGTAGTTCCAGCTATGGATCCCTTGAGCCCAGATATTCTAGACTGTAGTGAGCTATGATCATACCACTGCACCCTAGCCTCAGTGACAGAGCAAGACCCTATCCCTAAAATAAGAAAAAAAAATGAAAATTAATAAATAAATCCTTTATTCTTTTACATTTCAGGAATTTTTTATTGATCTTTTACATTTATCCAAATACCGTTTCAAGAAGTAAAGTATTTTTAAGTATATGTTTACTAGACATGTAATTATTTAAACTGAAAACTGCCCTTCTTCCCCTTCAGAGTAGAATATAGCAAAAATTCAGGAAATTCTTTTTCTTCCTTTTTATAAAAGGATCGGTACGGAAAAACAACACTTAAAGTCATGACAGTCTCTG
>NW_012148786.1:1159415-1161413 GCF_000956105.1 Propithecus coquereli | reverse complement strand
GTCATGATATTTAATATTGCAAAGGGCCTATGACAAGCAGTTGTCCCACAACTTGATGGTATTCAAACCTTTTCTGAGACTATGGAAGAAAGAAATTTAACCATCCTTTTTCCTGTTAGGATAAGAAAGAATATTTATGTCAATATTTCAAAATATCTTCAACCAAAGGCAGAGGTTGTCCAAGACTTGCTTAGAATAAATAGTTTACATATGAAGCTAATCAGAGATGTAGGATGGTGGTGGTTGTAACACCTGTCCTTACCCCAGAGTGTTAAAAAAGACCTTGACCCAGTGATAGCAGTAACATTTCTTTAAGAAAAAAATACAGAACCATGAACAACCACACCGAAGACGCAGTGCAGAGAATCAAAAGCAAGAACTGACAAAAGATGGCTCAGCAATCACAGATTTAAATGTACAATTAAAAACAATAAAACTTTTAGAAGAAACATAGGAGATAATCTTCAGGACCAAAAGCTAGGCAAAGACTTCCTAAACATGACACCAACATCGTTATCCAAGAAAGAAAAAAATAGAAAAATTGTACTTAATCAAGATTAAAAACATTTGCTCTGTAAAGGACCATATTCAGATGATAAAAAGACAAACTATAGATTGGAAGTGTATATTTGTAAACCATATATCTGACAAAGGACGTGTATCTAGAATACGTGAAGAACCCTAAAAATTCAACAGTAAAAAAAAATCCAACTCAAAATTATATGAAGACATTAACAGACAAATAACCACATGAAAAGGTGTCCAATATCATTAGCTATTAGGAAAATGCAAATTATAACCATGATGAGCTATCACTACCAATTAGAACAGGTAAAATAAAGAAAATATAAAAATATGAAATGCTGGCAAGGATGCAAAGAAACTGGATCTCTCATACATTGCTGGTAGAAGTGTAAAATGGTATATTAATTCTGGAAAATATTTTGGCAGTTTCTTATAAAACTAAACATATGACTAAACTTACTATGGGTGTGTTTGTAAATGTGTTTATGCATATGTGTATCATAGCATGTTCAAAACATTATATATGGTTACCACATATTTTAGGAATGCTTGCTCCATAAGACCAAAACAAAATTTGTGAAAATTACTGGTGAATAATTATTGATGAACATTCATGGAAAAGATGAGAAAAAATTAAATAAACAAACAAAAAACCTAACATCTCCCCCAGTATATTCCACATAGGGAAAATACAGAACTTAACACATGTCAGGCACTATTCTAAACACTTTACAAATACCAACTAATTTAATCCTAGAGCAGCTCTATTTTACACAGGAAAAACAATGGGCAAAGACCAGTTAAGTAACATACCTGGGGACGGAGCTAATGCTGACATTCGATTTTAGGCTGTGTCTAGATGCTCTTAATTACTACAAAATATGGTACTAATTTATTAGGGAGAGTGAAATAGTCAAATTGAGTTGCCTTTGGAATGTGAAAGACCAAAAGCATATTATTAATATATGCATAAGACTAATAATCAGAAAGAAATCTGGGGTATTACTGCCATTAAGAATGTAGAAATTTCTCAAACTTATATAAAGTTATATCTGATTCATTTCTTATATTTTTCACATGTTGGAATTTATAAGAAATAGATCTTGATAAAAATTAGGTCAATTTTTAAAACATAATTTGGAAATATTAATTAATTGTATACACACAGTACGTGGACAATATAGAAACAACCTATGGATTATCTTGCAGTGGCTTAGTAATGTGTGGACTCGCCTAGGCTAAATTACATTTCCTGGTATTCCCTTCTCTGTATGTTTCAGATTAGGGGGGGCCACAGAGACATCTTGTGTGCAATTTAGAGGGAAGAGGCAAAACAGGAATCATACTGCTTTTGAGGCTTGAAAGGATGTTGAGAACAGAGTCAAGAGATGCTTTTGTTGCTAATGCATATTGTCACTCACCTGCTTACTTAATTGATTAGCATAGGGCAGCAGCAAAGCCTACAACTTTTTT
>NW_012148786.1:1142758-1156485 GCF_000956105.1 Propithecus coquereli | reverse complement strand
GATTTTACAAAAAGATAAAAATGTGAAGAGATAACTTAATTTTCCTTGTACATCTAACAACAAATACATGTATCAATCGTCTTACATTGTTCATTTAGGGTTTTTTTTCCAAACTAAGTATGTTTTGGTCACCTGCTCCTTCCATATGGTTATGGTGGGATCTGCCAACCATATTCTTTTATTATGGCCATGAGCTTAGGCAACCAATCTAAATTGTGTGAATGACGGTATCCAAATTCATTTAGAAAGAGGATATGACCTGAGTAAGAAAATTGGACTACTTCTTTGGGTTTTTTCCAAGTTTGAGTTGAGGGAATAGAATATAATATTCTTTTCTTCTTGCAGTTTGTGGATTTATGAGCCTGGAAGGTCTTCAGACAAGTCTCATATGTTAGAGAGAATGAAGAAATGAAGAGAGAAGCAAAGATGAGACAGCAGATGTGCATGCCTTATTAAGTGCGTGTGTGTGTGTGTGTGTGTGTGTGTGTGCGTATACACCATGACTGATGCATGAATCTTTTTTTCCCTTTTCAGTAGGCTATTTTAGTCTAGATTTTACAATGAGTTTATATAAAAGTTAGTGAATTCATTACATTACTGAAGCTGCAGATGGTCTCTAGCTTAATCAAGGTGTTAATTGGCTGGAACTAGGTGTGGTTTGAGGTTAGTGCAGCAGATGGAACCCAATGAATATAGCGTTTTGTTATACAAACTATAGATGTACTTAAGTTTTCTACATCTGTGCTAATTTTTTTCAAATAGACATAGGTGATAAAACACCTGCTACTTAATTAACACCCTTTGTAGTCATTGCCAAAGTTAGATTATTCTCAAACCTGCTCTGCCAGTAGTAAATGTTAAAACTTTGCTTGCTATTTCTGGGGCTTAATCTTTTCTTCACTTGGAAATGTAAAATTTGAAAAATATTTAGGTCTTTCAAATAAAGGAAAATAAAAATTATTAATAAATGAATTAATGAATAGATAAATAAAATATAAAACTCCTGTAATTATGAGCTGATGATGATGAAAATGAAAATTTTAGTTAAATTAAAAGAAGCTTTTCAGAGAGTAGAAATTTCTGGAGAAATAGAAATTTTTAAATACCATGGCTTCCCTTTACTCTCGAGTCTGACACATCTGCCTCCTATCAGCCAAGAATCTGCTGTGGTCAGAAGGGAGGCAATACATGGAAGGAGGCAACTGAGCCTTCAGGTCTCCTTTGGTTCTGAAGAACATATTTGGGCATGATTTGTACCCTTCTGGGAAGACAGTATCTGGGGCTTAGTAATAGAGAGATCCTTGGTTTAGATTAGGCTGAGACAGATGCTGGCTAGAACTTGGCCTAGAAAGATCCGCAAAGTTGGAAAAGGGCACCATATGTGACAGCGTATCCAGTTTGGCTGGCCTTCAGAGCTTGAGGAAAAGCTTCAAGGGTCTCTACATACCTCAGACTGGAGACCACAAGGACACTGTTGAGTAGAGATGGTTTCCTTCTGAGGTTTCAACAAGAAACTCCCAATCTGCCTGTTGATAAATCAAAGACCCAAAGAAGCAGAGCAAACACATCATCCACTACTCTATGGATCACCACCATGTAAGGTATGCCAGCAATGGGACCTGAGCCCTAAAGAAATGGGCAAAAGAAAATAATAGCATACTCCTAACAAAGGCTCAAAACGAAGAAGAAGGAAGCAGAAGAGTCAGAACTCACCCCTAGAAAAATAACTTCCAGAGTAGACAAATGGCAATTTTTTTGTTGCAAACCTTGGTGTGTAGAATTTGCTCAATCATAGGCCTGGTATGTGATATTGTCATAACTGGTACATGAATGGCTTTCTATTTTTATTTATTTGTTCATCCTTTTTGAGAAGTGTAATAAGCAACTGAAACCCCACCACATGATGCAAAAAGTAGAATCTCACAAATCTTTCATGTCTATTTATGTTATCTTTCCTCAACCCATGCCCTCTGTTCCCTCTCTCAAGAGAACAAACCTACTAAAGCTGGTGTTTATCATTCCCCTTCTTTCCTTTTCATATACCTTTGACTCATCTATATTTCTTTCTTAAATTGTATTTTAATTTTAATTGTTTTATGTTTAAAGTGCTAAGGATTTATGTTTATATTGCTAAGATTCATCCATACTGTTGTATGTCATTGTAGTTTATTCACTTTACAGTTTTATAACAGCCTATGACATGATATTCGACCACCCTACTCCTGTGGAAGCATTTGATTTGCTTCCACATAATTGCTATTGTGAAGAAAGCTGCTCTGAACATCCTTGTGAGTGTTTCCAATGTACACAGGAAAGATCTTCTCCTGGATCTATAGTCAGACTTACTTCACCATACGGTATACATTAATATCAAACGGCTTTCCAAAACATTTGTATCAATTTATGTCCATAGAAACAATGTATTAAAGACCCAGAGGACTCGCATCCTCTTAATCACTTGCTATAATGAGCTTTTGATTTTTCCAATCAAATGAATGTACAATAGAGCTCATTATAGTATATGTAATTCTTGATCACTATTGATTCTAAAATACCTCTTCATATGTTTATTGGCAATATATATTTCCTTTTCTGTAAAGTGTTATTCATGATTTATGACCATTTATCTATTGAATTGCTGGTGCTTTTTATTGATTTGTAGGATTTATTTATATATCTTTGATACTTAATACTTTATCGGTTGTACATAATAAAAATGCCTTATCCCAATCTGTAACTGATCTTTTAATTTCTTTAAAGTATCTTTTACAGATCAAAAGTTACTAATATCAACATAATCAAATTTATCAATCTTTTATTTTATAGTGTTTTTATATATTATCTAGGAAATCTTGCCCTTCCTAAGACATTCACCATTAAAACTCTACTAAAAGTATTAAAATTTTGTTATTGACATTTCATTCCTAAGACCATCTGGAGTTGGTCTATGTATATGGGGTGAGAAGAGGCCAAATTTCATACTTTTTGTTGTCATTGTTTATAGAGAAAAACATTTTTTTGTCTTATTAGTGAGACGGAAGTCCCACACAAAAAAGAAGTGTTTATGAAACTAAAAAAAGAAAAAAAAAATCAGAAGCGAGAAGTTTCTGAAAATGAATTGAAGGATGGCCATGGTAAAGAATCATATTAGCAATCTGGTATATTAAATGGAAGGAATATCTAAAAGCATAAAGCAATGATTCTAAGAGATGGACTTTATAAAGAAAAAAATATGAGGCTCAAGAGTTAAACTCAGAAAAACTAAACTGTGAATAACTGGATTTTTAGAAAAATCAAATAAAATAGTTGTAGAAAAGACAATAATTAAACAATGAAGGAAACTTCACTTAAAAACAATATAGTTTCTAGATTGAAAGGTTCATCAATGAAGGTATAAATAATGAGAAAATTCATAACATTAGGTATATTCTTGTCAAATTTCTGAACTCCAAGAATTTAAACAAATATTTTAAAAATCTCACAATTTTCCAGAAGAACAGATAAAGCAAGAAAAAAATCTAACAAAAAATTAACTACTAAAAAAAAAAATCAATACTCGTGTTAATAGATTCATTCCTCATATAAACTTTATAAAAATAGGAATAGGCAAAAATAACTTAAATATGACAAATATCTACCATAATCAAAACATCTTAAATAACAAACTCTAAAATCATTTCAGTTAAAATCAGGAAGTTTATAACTATCAATATTTATTATTTATCATTGAAGTTTTGAGCAAGTGCAATAAGAAAATTAAATAATCAATATAAAAATGTTTTTGTGTTAATATGATTTTATACCTAGAAAATCTGGTTATATTCCCATAAACTACTAGAATTAATAGAATCATATATAATGTTCTTCTATAGAATATACATGTACCAAAAGTCACAACTGATCTACATTCTAGAAACCTAGAATAATTACCTAGATACTTAAATATACATATCCATTTATCTATATAGTCCTCCTTTTCCAATACAATGTTGTAAAGGTCAAATTGGTTAGTCTACTTACTTTCAAAATAATTCAGTGCTATAATTGCTATAATTCAACTAATTTTGTTTCTTTAAGGCAAAAATATGAGAGGCATTAAAAACTGCATAGATCTTTGCCAATATAGGCTCCGTATTTTCTAAGTATAGTTTGTTCATTTTAGTATAACAGTTGAACTTGACAAATGTTTACAAACTTAAATTTAGACAATCTTGTTCTAGAATCATTACTGTGTTAATCTATGTGCTTTGACAAGTATAAGACTGTATAACGTACTATTAATATTAATAGATACTATTCCTGGGCTCAATTTTTTCATTTTAGAACAAAGTACTATAGACAGGGACACACAAAAGTTACACTGATTTCTGCATTCCAACTCCTATCCTCTTCGTTTCCTATGAAGTTACAGCCAGACCTTTTTACTCAGCAAACTGCCATGTAGCAGGTACTCACTGTGCAATGCAATGGGGGAAAAGATAACACAGGAACGTGTAATTTAGTACAGTATCGGTACAGCATCGTGACTTATGATATAATAGAAGAGAGATCCACATTACTGAAGGAATTGCAAGTGACACAAGGTCACGCATGGTAGAGAGTTTTCTTCCCATGATTAGGGAAAAGGTTACAACAGAGCAAAAGCAGCATCAAATTAAAATCAACCTATGTGACTCAGTGTTCTCAAAGCTAAGAATTGCTAAGGATCTGAACTCTAAAACAAATACTGATTATTATTCTAAACTACAGAATAATAAATACTTTCTTCTTGATTAACAGGGCTTTCTTCATTAAATAACTGGAGGGATGGTGCCATTTAAGCCTCTGCTCAAATAGAATCATCTCTAATAAACTTCTCTTTTTGCCTTCTCATATCCCCGTCACAAAATTCATCAGTTCGTCCTTTTTGCTGTCAAAGCAATTTTAGTCACTGTGTTAGAAATTTCAGTGTGTATTATTTTAGTTGTTGGTCTCCCTCCTTTTCCATGCTATGAACTTTCGAAGCATCATGTCGCTGTATTTCTAGTGTCTAAAAATCAAGGGAACTCAGTAACTGACTGTTGAAAGAATGAGAAGGAATGAATAAGTTGACAAATAAATGAATGAATTAAATGATCAAACAGTCCTAAGATCTTATATACAAACAAAAACAGTATGCTAGTGGGATATTCCAGCATTACATTTTTCCATACTTTAAATAACTTAAACATCAAAAATGGCATATATCATCTTTACATTGAAGTCAAGGTCTCTGGTACAAGTATCATACAAGATATTAATAGCACGAGAGTTTCACAGCATCACTGATACTATTCTCTCCCCTAGTTCTTCAATCACCAACGTTCAAAGTAGTATTTCTCTTTCCTTCAATCCAGATATGTCACTATTAAAAACCTATAGCATTTTTTTATTCTATTCAAAGAGAAAATAAGATAGAAACTTTAGCACCGTCTCACTCACATTCTAATGCTCTGAATTGTTTATAAAGCCAGTGAACAAAAGCTGTGCTCTTTTAATATGAGCTTGAAATTTCATCTTTCAGTGTTGTCACAGCCAAGTTTTCAAAAATGTGTAAATATATAGTTATGGTTCAATTGTGAGATTAAGTATTTTCAACAACTAGGTTTTCAGCCTTTTCTTAAGAGGTCAGGAAAATCCTGAGCAATTTCCATGATGCACATATTTCCAGTTTCACAAATAGCACCAAGACTTAAATGGGGCTCCTAATTCCTCCCAGGAGTCTAGTAAAGCACAAAGCAAATTCTATCTATTTATGACCCTTCTGTGCACTAAAAATACAGCTGGTCTTTTGCAATTTTTATGTTGAGGGTGTTTAGTCTCTTTATTATCCTTATTCTTAAAGCTATGAAGAGTCTATTGCCCATCTACATGATCATTATTTAAATCACTGCACAATTTCAACCAAAGAAGGGGTATGTGCCAGATTTAGAAAACTGGACAAGGTAGTATAAGTGCCTAATGCCTGATCATAGCACGTTGCACAATGGACCCATCTATTTTGCATATCATCACAACACAGATCTGTACAACTTGTGTTTTATTTGTAATATCCATCTTCTATTTCTTGACTTGATTGCTTTGAAAAGTTTACATCCATAACTAGATTTACTTAAATTACATGTTTCGGGTGATATTACCTTTCTCCAAATGATCTGGGTCACTTTGGATTTTGTTAATATCCATTTTAAATTAAAACCAATGTTCAAAGTATTAAATATATTGTCTACCTCACCAATAAGGGCAGGAATGATCTAACCAAGGCACTCATTTTATTTACTCATTCATTCCCTTATTTATTCATTCAAGCTGTGTCTGTTGAGTATGTTATATGTATCAAACACTATAGTAGGTGCTGAAAAATAAAGATATAAATAGCACTGAACCTACCTTCAAAGTACCTAAGAGAAAGAGAAACAGAAAAAGCCAGGTGAATGTCCTACAGTGTTCCAGCTGCTATGACAGGGTTAAGGCAACAATTCTCTTAGAGGAAGTCAACTGATAAAGCTAAGTAATGGAGAAAAAGTAGAAATGGGTATTAAAATATCAGCATAGTTGAAAGAGCACAGGTTTGGGGGTCAGAAACCAAGACTTCTAACACAGGCTTAGTTAGTATGTGACAATTGATGACATGTCCCTTTAACAGTCCCATCTATGAGGGCAATAGACAGATTGGTCAGGCTGATAGCACCAAGAATCACAGTAGCCACTTCTCCAGAGCAGTTGCAACCAAGGACCACAGCTGCAGCTGCAGCCCCTAGCCAAGTGACCAACAGCATTTAGGGTTAATACGGAAGAGTAGAACTCAAAATATATTCTATAAGACTCCTGTGCATGATGTCAAAAGAGAGCCACAAAATTGACTTTATGTTCTTTAGAATCCAACACAAGGACAGAATCATGATTGGTGGCACAATTTAGAGCTAGTTATATATAAACAAATCATTTGCTATGGAGAGTCATTTTTATTTCCCATCCTGAGTACTGAATACAATTTGTACTTATGCTTCCTCATGGAATGGTATGCCAGTCCTGGGTCAGTTTGTCTCCAGATCTTCTCCTCACGCCTCTCCTAGTCTGCTCAATGTTGCAGGGGGCTGACAAGAAAGCTACTTTCCTTCAGGGTTCCCCGTCAGTTGACTTCTAGCTGGGTTCAGCCAATGGGAAGTGCTAACTGAAAGGGTGACTCGAAGGGAGCAGCCAGGGCATTCTCCCCTCACCCCTTTATCTAATGTGACACCTCTAGAAGCTGCTGTGTCACCTTCATGGGCCTGGGTCTGGCTCTGGCTCTCAAGGCACAGGCACAGCCTCTTCTCTTTCGGGAGCCCTGACCCCTTTTTTCAGAAACCCTGCCTTCTTACTTTTTCCCTTCAGCCTACGGCTGGTAACTATCTGTCACTATTTTCTCATTTGCCTCACTGTCTCATTTGACTTTTCAGTATTCTCATCATCCATATATAACCACTGCCCTGTATCAAATTCCCTCCATTTCAACTACTTAAAGGTATTTCTGTTTTCCTAGACTGATATTGACTAACATAGCATATGTTAAATCATCAATTATACCACTTTTGAAATAACTGTAAGTTTTGTAAGTAATGTTTCTTTTAGCATTCATCATTGTGGGCTAGGACATACTGTGAAAACACAGGTCAATAAAGGTAATTCTACAATTTTAAGAGTAGCAAAATGATGAATGCCAGATATGAGCTTGTCGATGGCTGGTTAACAAGTGAGAATAAAACTGAGAAGATCCAGAAGAATGAATAGAATTACAAATGATTCAGAGACCTCCAACACGTATTTTGTCCCCAGAACCAACTTTTAGTTAAGGAGTAAGGAGTAGAGAGTACTTGTTTCTGACTAGTGCCCAGAAGACTAATTAAGAGAACTAATATAATCTCAAGGGTCAGCTGAATTCAAGGTAAGATTTGCAATAAATGGCCTATCCGGGACAAAATCTCTGCCCTCAAGGAGCTTACATTCCAGCAGTGAAATTAGACAATAAGCAAGTAATGAACAAACTAATAAATGAATGAGGATATCATCAGAAGAAAATAATACATAACAAGGTGAAAGAGAGTGATTTGAGATGTGGGTTGCTGTAGCGGTGGTGGAAGATTAGATCAAATAATCAGGGAAGGCTGCTCCAAGGCGGTACCACTGAGCCAATTCCTGAATGATCCAGGGAAAATGCTACTGGCAAAGCAAATGTCAAGGCCAAAAGTGGAACAAATTTGGCAAGTTTTGAGAACTAGTAATAGAAACTTGTTTCTGAATCTGAAACTTGTACTCGTTAGTTCCTCAAGTAACAAAAAGTACCAAAAAAGTACCAATACCCTTCACCTTGAACTTATATTCAAGTGGCAATAAATTAATTTTAAAACAAACCACAGAATATGTAGTTGTATATACTCCTAGAAAAAATACTTTAAGATTGATGGTAAACATACCCCTAGCTGACTATATTAGTCTACCTGCTAAATTACTTGGGCACTTACTATTATGTTCCACTGACCATTCTGAGTGCTTCAAATGTATCAATTCATTTAATCCACATAACTACCTTATGAGGAGTTACATTATTATTATCATCTCCATTTAGAAGTGAAAAACTAAGACATAGGCCTTAAGTTAACTTGTCTAAGATCATACAGCTGGCAAGTTTAGAGTAGGTATTTGAATCCTGCCATCTGCTTCAACAAAATACTTTCTTAACTACTGTATCAACGTATTGTGATCAAAGGTGTGAAGACTTGATTCAGACAAATCTGGGTTCAAATTCCAGCTCTCTCACTTACTAGTCAGTGTTCTAACATAACTTAATAACCAAAAGGAAGACAGTTATTTTTTTGTTATTGTAATTAACTACTACCTTACTTATGGTTTTCAGCCTTTCCTTCCAAGGCTCTAGGGCTATAAATGTCATCAAAACTTCCTACTTTGACACTTCCTGAAGCATCAGCATCTGTTATTGCCTTTAAGTCTTAAATTTGTAAATGGATGTTAGAGTTACATTCTTAGAGAACAGAATATTCTGTTTCGTTGTCTATTCCAAATAATTTCTGAAGATGCTTTTCAACATTCTGCTTGCTTCTGGAGTCATGCAGGAGATTAATGTGTCTCCTGAATGGGTTTTATTGTTATTTTACTTTTTCAAAGATGATGATAAATAGACTGACTTATTCTTCAACCATTGATATTCTCCTTTTAAAGGAAAAATTACTGTAATATAATTTGTTCAAGTACAAGCATTTGTAATTTAGAATAGTGATAATGAAAACCTAGAGCGCAGATATTTTCCTTCTAGTTTAACTTCTACAAGGTTGCTAGGCATAAAAATAAGAAAAATACAGAAAAAAGCATTTTCCTTAAATTGATAAAAATATGTTATACCATAGATTTATGTAATTACTAATTAAGCCCTATTTAATTAATCTAATAAATTGCCTTTAATTTTATGAATTTATTATATTGTTAAATATGAACCATGATGGGATAGTGTCATATAATCTTCTAGGAGATAAACTGATAAATGTCTACAATTCAATTTGAAAAACATATTTTTTGTTTCAGGATTTAGATATTGACAGACAAGTTAAAGTATAAATAGGGGTGGATTCATTGGTGTTTACTCTATTATGTCTTGAATTATAGTTAACATGTTATTTTATGATTTTCATAAGTCAGTTTTAGAATATTAACCAAAATGACTTGCATGTATTACAACAGCTTTTTAAAGTGACTAACCTACTCCTACTTAAATATTTATTACTAGAACAATCTGCCTCTTCATCCATTTAAATTATTATTTGTCAAAGTAAATCAAATAGGTGCACATTATCCGTAAAAAATGGAGACTAGTTTAATTGCAAGGTAGAAAGCCACTATTTGTTTAGATGTCAACAATGGCACAGACGAGGATGATATAAAATGGGCATATCACGTAAAAATGGAATACTAAAAAGAAAAGTCTGACTTGTTCAGTTAAACCTAGAGATGAATGCTTTATGAATATTCCAGATTCCATTGCCTTACTTGTATATATTTTATCTATTACAAAGGAAGCATTCAGAGTTCAGGGAAAACCATAAAATTTTACCTTCTATTTAGTGGCAACATAGTGAAAAAGAAAAATTTTCATACACATGATAAACCAGGAATTTTTTCATTTGAAAAAAAAAATAAGTGGTGGGCTTATATATTAAATACCAGCAGCAGTAAAAACTGATTTTACATAAGCAATCAATTACTAGAGAAAAAAAATCTGCATTTAACTTCACATGGCAACTTCCATGACAGCCTTATACCCATCAAGCATGAGGTACAGAGGTTTCTAAATTTGAATATCTACACGCAGCAAATGGAGATCGTGAGAATGATTTCATTTTTCAAAGTGAAAAGAATAAAGGAAAAATATTTACAGATTAGTGAAAAACATATTGAAGTCTTCATTATTCTTCACACACATTCCACATGTGCCTAACTAACACATAAATCTTCACAAATGCTTTAAATTGATGCATCAACAGTGAAAGCTATGGAGTTTCATTTAGGAAAAAATTTAGTTTCAATTATACAACAATATGAAACAAAAAATCTCTTTGCATCTCTACAACAATACCTAGTGTTTCCTAATTTACATACATACATACTTACTTTACATACTTACTATCATTACCTGACATAATAAATGACATGTGTGAACTAAAAATAAAACCCTAAGCCCTCTGCTAACTGAAAGGACCCCTCTCTGCCATAGGGGCCCCACAAATACATTAAAACTGAATTCCTAGCCATGACAGGATGGGAGAGATAAATCACAATTACAAACACACATGATTTCCCTTTTTCATAAATATTCGTGACTCCTCCTATAGCTTGCTGAATATATATATTTGACCACCTCACTTAGTATAAATCTTGTTTCTTTTGTTTGTCATTCTGAAGCACCTGTGCCTGGCTTCTGGCCGGGGCTCCACTTTCCAGCCTGCTGTAATGACCACCCAACAGGCTGCTACCCTTTATGAGAAATAAAGCTCTCCTTTTTCCAAAGTCTAAACCTCATTAATTTTTTTTTAGTTAACACATGTGTAAGTAACAAAATGTGTTTCCTAGTGAAAAAATGCCAGCCATTTCTCCTGGGAATTCTATTGCTAGTACACATAGCAAATCTCCTAAAAATGGAGCAGTTAATGGTGTAGCTATCTGCAAAGCAAACAAAATAGAAGGCACAAGTCAAAGTATTACTAAATATTTCATTTAAACCAAAGCAAGCCATAAACATGGACTGAGATCTTCTATACTGTATCTAATATAGCTTCTCAAGATATTTAAATGTTTTTCATTCTTCAATATGGATTCCTTTTCCATATAGCTAGTATTAGTCCAGATCCTAAATATAAAGTCATATAGAAAAAGGACATGCTATTAATATATGCTTACTGATTGACAATCATCTTAATAAATGTTTGTGATTATTTCAACCAAAAATATACTTAATAGTAAAATATTCAAGAATATTATTATTAAAATATGAAAAAGGAAAGACAAAGATAAATTAGTAAACAACTTTTGCAATAAAATGAAAGGCATATTTAAATTAAAATGGCCATAATTACAGCACTGAGAGAATGACAGAGAGATCTAATGGGAGTTCTAGCCAGGAGCCTCAGCCAACCATGACGTGGCCTGAGCACTAACTGAAGACTGCTTTCTCTGTGCCTTTGGTGGTTACATCGGATGGGCTATGAATAGGCAGAGGAAGTTTTGTTTAGAGAATCAGAACCTGAAAAAGCTATTAATAAAAATACAGCTGCACACACATCACCAGAACACCACCACCACTACCATCATTAAAAGCTGAATTAAAGATCAATGCTCAATTTGCTGAGTCCAGAAAATATGAAAGAAAACAAGGATTGATCTACACTTTTAATGATGACAATCATGTTAAGTGGCAGTTTGGAATCAAAAGGAAATGATAGGGGAATGGGCAGAAAAATGTCCTGAAAGGACAGGTCCCTAAATAATAGAAAGAAGAGGCAATCTAACTTGAATTTGATTGAAGTAGGACTTGGAAAAATGGTTAGTGAGATATGTAATTCAATAGGTTGTTGTTGTTCATGAGTGTGAGAGGGAGATTGGCTAGTCACTATGGTATGGAGGAAAACTAACTTAGCATCCAGAAAATGTAGCATTCAGAATAAATTTAAAAGGCCACACAGAGGAAAACAGGGGAAGAAAACAAAAGCCTGGAAAACTAAGATGGCAGCAGAGGTGCAGAGGAATTGGCATATACAAAATTTATAAATGTAGAGTAAAAGAGGTTACTATTTCTCTAAAGTAAAGTGAATTTGGCCAAAAGTAAGTGAAACGGTTAGAAATGGTCACCATAAATCACGGAGTAATTTAGAACAAACATAGAGAATCAAACTGATAGCTGCAAAAAGACTTCTGGGAGGCTTCCAAGGATCTGGTATTTTTCTAGCTTTAATTTTCAGAATGGACAAATTCACTGGATACTGTTTCAGGCTCTTACTTGATTTTTGCTGTGAAGTCAAGCCTCTGAGATGAATAACCAGATTTATTATCACTTCTGCAACATGACTTACATGTAATTTTTTAAAAGGGCATTCTTTTAAAAAGTTGCCTGCTTTTATTTTTCTTGTAGATTTTGTTTACTCTTTGAAAGTATAATATATATTATGATTGTGAACTCCACCTCCCTGCTCCCTTCTAACACACACAACATACTTAGAGAAAACAAAACCAGGAAGAGTTGATGGGCATAATTACGAACCTGTGGTCTCAAGAATTTTTAGTAGAGATAACTTTTTTTTGTTTCTTTTGATTTTTCTTTAAGACAAGGTCTCACTCTGTTGCCTGGGATAGAGCGCAGTGGTGTGATCATAGCTCACTGCAACTTCACACTCCTGGGCTCAAGTGATCCTGTGTCAGCCTTCTGAGTAGCTGGGACTACAGGCATGCGCCACTGTGCCTGGCTAATAGAGATAACTTCTTATTGGAAAAAAAAAAAAATTATACTTCACCCTACAAAGGACCATACTAAATTTAGTACTTTCTAAAGTATTAAAAATGGATTGTGGTCTGGAAGGTACAAAATTAAACAACTAAGAAAGGTTCCTATTAGCCTTAATGGAAGGGGAAATTACTTAAATGACTTCCTAAAATCGGAGGCAGTTGCACCTGATAAATTATCAACTTTCTCCAGAGAAATATATAAGTATTCCCTGCAATCTATGGGATAAAAAAAAAAAAAAGAAAAAGAGAGAGCTTCTCAGTCAGGACCCAAGTTGTATCTTAGATGTATTTTTAAGTGCACGTGGGTGTAGACTTTGCCATAAATAGAGCAGACAATTCATATCGGACAGAGAAATTAGCTTAATGGAGAAACAAGCTATCAAAACCTATGGGATACAGCAAAAGCATTTCTGAGAGGAAAACTAATAGCAATTAATGCTCATATTCAAAAAACAGAAAGATCAGACACTGACAACCTAATAAATAGAATCAAGGACTTGGCAGGGGAAGAGCTAACCAATCCCAATCCAAATAGAAGAAAAGAAATAACTAAGATCAAAGCACAATTAAACGAAATAGAGAACAAGAGAACTATACGCAAGATCAACAAAACCAAAAGCTGGTTTTTTGAAAAGATAAATAAAATTGACACCCCACTGGCTAGA
>NW_012148786.1:1132096-1141088 GCF_000956105.1 Propithecus coquereli | reverse complement strand
ACTTAAACCTAAGGCATGAAATCTTAAGAATTCTAAATGAAGATGTTGGGAAGACCCTTTCAGACATCGGCCTAGGTAAGGAATTCTTGAAGAAGACTCCCATAGCTTCAAATCAGTAGATTCATGTGTACATCTAAACTCTGCCCTTAATGGCTCAGTTTACCTAATTTCTTTACCAGGTATAAAATGACAATAATATCTATTAGCACCCTCTTTTATTAAAGGTAAATGATTAAACATTGAATGAGAAAATTTGGAGACGCTTTCATTAACACAGATGCTGTGAGTGAATGGTCTTAATCTTCTAAATTTTACAGCAGCAGGTGCAGAGCATCTACCAATATTAATCTAGAAAGTTAACGCACACACTTATTTATTACTTAGACACTGTGAAAATATGTTGCAAGCCTTTTTCTTTTCCTGTTACTTTTTAGACAACTTTAATAGAAAATATTTAATTCCAAAAAAACTATTGATATGCTTAACGCAAGTAAACAAATATTTTACTAGAATATGTATATATATTAATAATTGTATTTCAATTTTAACAATTGATTATGCTCTTTTAAAAATAGGTAAAAAACTATCATGTAAAATATGGTCATGGAAGAAATTTAATTTGAGAACTCTTGTGGCTGGTTGCTACCTAGTCTCTATTAAATCAAAAGGAAGCTCTTTGACCAATCCACAAAGCATTTTACCAACCTACCCCTTCCTTCATCTAACCAAATATACCTTCTTTTCTATGAGTCCAATACATGTACTATAAACTCTCCAGCTGATTCCTACTTTGTTACATGCCTCTGCTCTTTTCTTCTCTGAGAATATTTACCCTTCTCTATCAATATCTTCTTGGTCCTTCTATTTTTATCAGATGATTCCCATAACATTCTGTGGATTAATTATTCGCCATTGTCTCTGATCCCAAGATGGTGAGATGGTAGGTCTATAGGGCAGATGAACTTTGTTTGTATTTCACTGAAGGTATGGATGATGCCAGAATTAGGGAAGGGTACATTGGTAAACACAGAATGAGAGACAGTGAAATCAGCTGAAATCAGTAAGTTAAAGATCAGAGGTTTAGGATTAGATATAGATAATGAAACCCAGGTTGAAGGTAAGAGTAGGAAACATGATCTGTAATAGGTGCAGCTACAAATCAATGACTAGGATCAGGTAGATATTCAGTAACTTGACCAAGTAAGGAGACATGTACAAGAATGTTCATGGCAGCATTATATTATAATGTATTATAATTAGCAAAAATCTGGAAATAATGTCAAAGAAGCATATGAAATGTCTCAAACAATTTGTTATCAGAAAAGTATAAATAAAAACACAAGATATCAATATATATCATCAACATAATCACTATAATCAAGGGGACTGATAATACCAAATATTGGCAAAGATGTGAAGCAACTTGAATTCTGAAGCACTGATTGTGGGAGTGAGTATGAATTAGTTCAACCATTTTGGAAAACAGTTTTGTAATATCTATTGTACCTGAACATTTGTGTCTCCTTTGTCACGCATATGTTCACCAAAAGACATATGAATGTTCAGAGCAGCCTTTTTCATAAAAACCAAAAACTAGAAAGAACATAAATGTCTTTCAACATAATGGTGGTATATTTATATAATGGAATGCTACTTAACGCCAATAAAAGAATAAATTACTAAAACCCATAACAACATGGATAAATCTCAGAAACGTAAAGTTAAGTGAAAGACACTAGATACTACAGAAATACTATTAGATTGCATCCATTTAAGGTTAATAAAGGAAAAATTAACCTATGTTCATTGAAGTCAGAATTGCAGTTACCTCTGGAGAATACCATCTGAGAAGAGACATGAAGAAAACTTCTGCATAGTGTAAATGTTCTATATTCCGATATAATTTGTATTTATGTGATTGTATTAATATTCACATGCAAAAATGCATCAAGCTGCATACTTAAGATTTATGTACTTTACTATGTATATGTAAATTATGTCTCAAAAAATGTCCTTGTCTCTTAGAAATGCATTCCAGAATGTGTGTAGATTAAATAATATGTCTGATATTTGCTTCAAAATTATCCAGTATGTTGGGGTAGTTGGATGGACATACATGAGGTGAGACTGGCCATGTTTCAATAATTCTTGATGGGTACATGAAGTTCATTATATTTTTCTTTATGGTTTCATGTATGTTTTAAATCTTCTATCCATCAATCAATCAATAAAAACTATATACACACACACACGCACACAGAGTGAAAGAGATAAAAAGAGAAAGAGATTTGCTGATGAGGAAGGGAAGATAATAGAACTCAATATATACAAAAAATCTCTTCAGAAATTATGCAGTTAAGATAAGTAGAAAAAATGAGATCATAACTGGAAGAGAATGTGGGATCAAAGGACCATTGTATGCACATTAGAATTTAGGTTTTTTTCTTCAAGCCATTGAGAAAGAGTTGTGAAGGACTATTATCAGAAAAGCTTAGAATTTTAGGAAGATTTGTTGTGTTAAGAGAGGATTGTAGGAGGGAAAGATGACAGAGGAAAAAACAGCTAACAAATTAAGAAACGATGTAGATCTATATAATATGGTAGTAGCAATAAGTTTATAATAAAAATGTACTCATGTGAGAATACAGAAGATATTGCATCTAGACAATACGGTGATTGATCAGATGAAAATAAAATATATATGGTGACACTAATTCATTCATTCATTCAACACCTATAAATGCCAGGAATTTGATGGACTTCAAGGAATAATAGTAAATAAAACAGATATAATCTCTGCCTCATGAGGCTTGAGTACAGTGAGGAGAAATCAATCATAATCAAATTAATAAAAGATGAAAGAATAAATTAAATTTATGTTAAAAATAGGATTATGTTACAGAGATTGAATGGAAATGGCAATTTAAATAGATTGGGCAGAAAAAACCTTCCAAAAAATATAACATTTAAGATAAGACACAAAGAGTGAACAGGGCGTCTTATGGGGTAAGGGATGGATAATGCAGAAAGAAAAAGGAAAGCTGTTAATATTCAAAAAATCAAATTAAAGCCAGTCATACTGACTGAATGAGCAAGGGAATGAATGGTGAAACAGAGTGTGAACAGTAGGCCAGAGGATTCAGAGATTTATAGGGCAAGGAAAAGACTTTGGATTTTATTCTAAGTACAATAGGATGACATTTAATCATTTTAAGAATAGATTTTATCCATTTAGTCTTTCAAATAGTTTACTTGATTTCTACCTCATTCCACACACAAACATACCAAAAACAAACAAAAAACAGCTAAACAATAAATGGTTATGTGTGGATATAAGACCTAAGTGTGAAAAGCAAAGTTATAAATCTCTTAGAATATTGGAGAATATCTTTGTTGCCTTTGAATAGCAAGAATCCCTTCAAGGGGACAAAGATTATAATTTAAAAAGGAAATGATTAAAAATTCAACTACATCGAAAAATAAATGACTTCATCAAAATATGGCATAATCAAAGTGAAAAAGCCACAGATGGAGAGAAGAGATGCAATATCCATATGTGACAATTAGCATAAAAACATGTTTTTAAAATTTCCTTTCAAATCAGTAATAAAAATACAAACAATCCAGTAAAATAATGAGCAAAAGATATAAATATGAATTTCACAGAAACAGGAATAAAGCCTCTGCCCTTGACCTCATGGAGTTCAAAGACTAGAGGTAGACAGATTTTAATAAAACCACCACCAGGCTACTTGTTCAATTGGTTCCCAACATGAAAGATCGTAGCAGAACTCATTGGGGCTGACCTACATCCTTCATATATGTGAACAAAAATAAATTTTTGCTGTTTTAAGTCTATGTGATTTTGCAGTTCTTTGTTATTGCAAAAAAAGATAACCCAACTGGAACCATATGCAAATATGGACTCTAAGTGAATTAAAGACCCAAATACAGCTGGGAGCCCTGACTCATGCCTGTAATCTAGCACTTTGGGAGGCTAAGGTGGGAGGATTGCTTGAGGCTAGGAAATTGAGAAAAGCGTGGGCAACATAGCAAGACCCAGTCTCTACAAAAAATTTTAAAAATTAGGTGGGCGTGGTGGGTGCCAGTGACTCAGGAGGCTGAGGCAGGAGGATCACTTGAGGATCACTTGAGCCCAGGAGTTTGAGGCTGCCATGAATTATGATTGCACCACTGCAGTTCAGCCTAGGTGACAGAGAGAGAACTCTGTCTCTAAAAAAATAATAATAATCATAAAAAATAAAGAGACCTAAATGTATAAAGTTAAGAAGTTAAGAGGATGTGCAGAATATTATTGTATTATTGATAACCAAGCAGAGGAGAAGGAATTCTTCTTTTTTTTTTTTTTTTTTGAGACAGAGTCTCACTGCGTTACCCGGGCTAGAGTGCCGTGGCGTCATCCTAGCTCACAGCAACCTCAAACTCCTGGGCTCAAGCGATCCTCCTGCCTCAGCCTCCCGAGTAGCTGGGACTACAGGCATGTGCCACCATGCCTGGCTAATTTTTTCTATATATTTTTAATTGTCCAATTAATTTCTTTCTATTTTTAGTAGAGACGGGGTCTCGCTCTTGCTCAGGCTGGTTTCGAACTCCTGAGCTCAAACAATCCTCCCGCCTTGGCCTTCCAGAGTGCTAGGATTACAGGCGTGAGCCACCGCGCCCGGCCAGGAATTCTTAATCAAGTACCCAAGTGGGGGAAAAAAATCAAAGTCAAAGATTTTATTCCATGAAGAATGCCATATACAAAACTAAAAAATAGGAAACCATTAGAGAGAAATATACATTTAAAAACAACAATGGATTAATAATATGCAAGTAATTATTATAAATTATTTTCTGCCCATTTTTGGGTGAGTAATGTATATCTAATAGCAGCTTAGTTTTCCACTGCTATTTTAAAATTACAGTCATGGGTTACTTAACAGAGATAGGTTCTAAGAAATGTGTTGTTAGTTGATTTTGTCATGTGGGCATCATGGGTGTACTTACACAAACATAAATGGTATAGTCTACAGCACACCTAGGCTATAAACATGCACAGCCCATTACTGTACTGACTACTGCAGGCAATTGTAACACAGTGTAAGTATTTGTTTATCTAAACATATCTAAACATAGAAAAGGCGCAGTAAAAATACGGCATAATCTTTTGGGACCACCAACATATACATGTATTCAGTCCATGGACTGTATTCGTTTCAGATTTAAGGGGCTCAGAATTGAGTTGACCACACTTTTTTACTTAAAACAATGTTACTGAGAACTATCCATGCTGCTTTATGAATATCTAGTTCTCATTGCTCCACAATAGTTCATCATATGCATATATCCTAGTGTTGCACATTTAAAGTTGTATCTAGCTTCTAATCCATGATGAACACAAACACACACATACACACATAGAGAAAAGAGAGATAGTCTTTAGAGTTGTACAAAAATGTCTCTGGGGTGAAAATTCAATAGTCAGAGTCCAATTATGCATGCTTAATTTCATTAAGTACTACCAAAATTGCTCTCTAGTCAATTTACACTTCTACCAACAAGTACATCGTCATTCTTATTTCCCACATTGTCACCAACAATTAAATTATAGCAAGAATTGGATATAAAAAGTTGATAACTGAAAGATATGTAGCTTTGGAAAACCAACTTATCTATAGTTCTATTTAGCTAGGTGAGGCAGATTTAGTACCTACCACAGTGGCTGGAACATAGAAAGGCTCAATAAATATTTATTAAGCAAATATATGAGAAATGCCTCCTTGGGGCTTATTCAGAAGTCCAAAGCCTTTGTAAAAACAAGGCAAAATTAATTCTAAAATTGGTGATTTTGAGCCACTTGGAAGAAATAAAAGAAGATACAGAAAATCCATAGCTGAAAATGTGAAAAATCCTCAGGATTCTCTAGCCCTCCTTGGAGAGGGAGAATAAACTACAATTTTGTAAATCTGAACTGCATAGAGTGTGTGTGTGTGCATGCGTGCATGCACGTGTAAAAGTGTGTGCATAGGATTCTTGGAATGGAGAACTGAGGAAAAGGGGTTGCCTTACAAAAACAAGGTTATCTCAATGTATTACATAAGACCAAATTAAATTTTAAAAAATGTAAAGAGAAAACAATTTTTAAACATTAACTTTTAGCCAATATAGTTGACTCTTGAACATTGTTGGGGTTAGGAGGGCTGACCCCAATGCAGCCAAATAAAACTTTTGACTTCCCCAAAACTTAACTACCAACAGCCTACTATGAACTGGAAGCCTTACCAATAATATAAACAGTCAGTTAAGAAATACTTTATATATGTATTATATTGCATTCTTACAATAAAGTAAGCTAGAGAAAATAAAACCTTATTCAGAAAATCATAAGGAAGAGAAAATATATTTACCATTCATGAAGTGGAAGTGGATAGTCATAAAGATCTTCATACTCATCTTCATGTTGAGTAGGCTAGGAGGAGGAGGAAGAGGGGAGGTTGATCTTGCTCTCTCGGGGGTGGCAGAGGCAGAAGACAATCCACATATAAGCAGACCCATGCAGTTCAAACTCATGTTGTTCAAGGGTCAACTATAATTTATGTCAGTGAGCTTGGGGATAGTTTGGAACTATGAGTAATCCATAGTTAATATTTTAAAAACTGCTCAAGGGGAAGCATACAATTCTCATATAGGCCTCCAGAAATATGTCCTTAAGAATTGTCTCTCCTCTTCCTCACTTTGTAATCATTGAGCTATTTACATTTTTAGATTATTACATGTTAATTGAGTTTTAAAACTGTATTTGTTTACAGAGTCTTTAAATTCTGAAAAGAATATTTTACTTGTGAATGTTTCTTCTGAAAGAACAAATAAACGGATCATAAGCATTTAATAAAATAACGGAATAACACTGAAGAACCATAACCTTTCCTACACACATTTGCTCAATTTAGATGACATATAGCTAACACTTTCTAAAGGTCAACTTTCTAAGTCAAATATTTCATATTCAAAGGCAATGAGTAACTAGCTTGTCTACAGAGTTTGTTTTCCTACCAAAGCTTATACAACATCTGAAACATACTAAAATTAGTTATGTTTCATCTCTAGGACTCATTACCAAAATATGCCAGTACTCTCTTCTCCTCAAAAAGAGAAAATACATGCAATTCTAATTTTATTATTTCATTTGAGACCTCAAGTGACTTTAATTTCCATTGAATACAAATTACAATATAAAACATATAAGACACATTAGAGTAGGTCAGATCTACTTCATTTAATCCTCGAAACTCAATTGGGTTAATAATCTTCAACTATCTGGAATTCTTCCCAGTGATCACCAGTGCTTAGTATTCTGAGTTTTATACTCCAATGAAGCTGGCATCTGGTTTTTCAGTCTTGCCTTTGTAATCAAGACCATATTGCTTGATACATTATTATAATAAATATTAATTTGATTACCTCAAAAGGCATCTTAAAACTACTCAATGTATAAGTTAAATATGGTTATTAATTCTTATATTTGGAAACTATTTGATGGAACTTCCAGGGCCAAGAAAAAACTTTTCCTTTACTCCCTGAATGTTCACTGAAAAATCAACAAAGGACAGATTAATAAGAGAAATATCATTTAAATTTATTAACATGCATGGGGAGAACCACAGAGTGGTTACTACTCCAACCCTCCAAGGAGGTGCAGAAGCTTATATACCATCCTAAGATTATAGAAAGAATAGGGAGCTCAGAGCATGGCCAAAAACAGGTTATGGGGGTAAATAAGGTTATGGTAGCAAGACCCATGGGGGAGGGAAACCTGTAGCCTTGGGGCCACGTATGGCCTTCTGGATCCGTGAGTGTAGCCTTTTGACAGAATCCAAATTTTATAGAACAAATCCTTCTAATAAAGGTATTTTCTGGGAAGGAGAGAAAAGGAAGCCTAGCTAGCAAAGGTGGTCTTATGATATAGATGGAACCTCAAAGATAGAAGCCGTAAGAGAGAATAGATGATAAATGCTTCTTTCAGACCTTCATAGGTATTAGATTCCCAATTAATCTTTCCTAGATCAGATAAGGAAGACCCTTAGAGAAAGCCAATACTTATCAGTGCAGATTTTCCCTACAGATGAAAATTTCCCCCATAAAATATAGTTTTTCAGGGCTACTTCTATTTGCAGGCCCTCTTAACAGAAATCTCAAAGTACAACAAAGTATATTTTGGGGTGAAATATTTTGATTTCCTTCAAACTTACTTGCACGATATGTAATAACAATCTCTTTTGTTTATTAAGTGAAATAGCTACATTTGTCAAGAATTCAGAGAAATAGACTCATGAGCTTTAGTTACTATATTTAATTGGTCCAAAGCGACACTGAAGTAAATGAACTTTAGAAAAACAATTAGAATAGATCAAAATAAAATTTTTAATTAAAATGCTAATTTTTAGTGTATTTCTAAAATTTAGAAATTACTGAGTGTATGTTTTAAGCATATGTAATTCAGTATACTTCTGATAACTATGTGAAATAAAGTCTTAAAAAATTTCTGATGTTTGTAGAACTATGGGTGGCAAGAACAAGGATTTTTGGTAAATTAAGGATGGAAAGAAGTCATAAAAATATATATTAACTAGATTCTACATGTGTTGTAGGTAGACTATAAACTCCATGAGGAGAAGGTTCTGGAATGTATGGCTCATACTGTATCCTCAGTGACCAGCAAAGTGCTTTGAACAAAAATGTATGCAGTAAATATGTGTTAAATTAATAAATGAATAAATATGAATGAATGAATGAATGAATGAATTCCTTTCAAAATAAATCAGATTTTAGGCACCAGAAATCTTCTACAGTGAATAAGCTCTTCTTAATTGCCAAGTTCAATTTGGAAAACTTTGTTGCAACATCACCTACTGTTGAGGTAAATTCTCACACCAATTTTATTTCAGATCGTGCCTATTAGAATAACATCTATTGGATGTTGGGCGGGGGG
>NW_012148786.1:1099377-1131926 GCF_000956105.1 Propithecus coquereli | reverse complement strand
AAAAAAAAAAAAAAAAAGACCAGTCTTTGGTATCTTGAAATGTAATATCTTCTGCATGTGCATTCTCACCGTTTTATAATGTTTTCATGAGGCTTAGCAAAATGATTTTGTAACCTACAGCTTCTTCATAAAGAGGGAAGTAATTATAAGTGGTTGTTCTGCTGACCAGATCTTCTCTTTTTGCAAGAAAAGAAGCTGAGAAGGGCCCAAATAATCAGAACTTTCCTCAGTGACTATGGAATCAGATTGAGGGTAGCATGTCTAATTTCAATGGTCTAATGACATTAACTTGGATAGCCTGCAGCATTGTCTTTATAATTGGTATATGCCTATCTGAGAGCTCACTCTGTATCTATGGCTTTCGCAAATCTCCTTTTCTTTACATTCTAATACCAAACAATTCACTAGGATTATTGGGTACCACTTAGAATATTTAATCTTAACTTAGCATAATTTCCCTAATGGCAAAAATAAGCAAACAAGGATCCAAAATTTCAACTCCAGTTGTTTTCTTTTGAAAATTTGTTTAAGCATATTCTTAGATGTCAGTCCTGAAAATATTATCTGAAATTTAGGTCAGAGAGAGGTCTCAGATTTTATGGATTTTCAACCCTATATGTTCAGGTCTCACAATCAAAAGTGAGTATGGTTTGAAGTAATATCAGAGTGATCTGAATGAAGATTATAAATAACACAAACCTAAAGGCCTAAATAAATGATATTTTAATGAAAGTTAACCCTTAAGAGCCCCAAAGAAACCAAAATTTTAAAATAAATCATATTTCATAAGAGACAAAGATAGTATATATGTATTCAAGATTCAAACGAGCATGTGAAAGCTCTGCACTATTACTCAAAAGCTTACAAACACCTTCTGCTTTCAATCCATTCATTATTATTCCCCATAGAGAAATGTGTCTGGCCTCTTGCTTATTAAATTAAACTGTATTATTTTATTTGTTTGATATGCTATCAATTTGATCTTTGAATCATTATAATAAGAAGTAAAACAAATAAACGTTGCTGGTAATTTATAATCATGTTGTGATTTGGCATTAAATAGCAAAATGATCTATCTAGAGGAGACTTACACAGGATGAACATTAACTTTCAGTCAGTTATTAATTAATGAAACAAAATAGCACACTGATGAAGTACACAATAGTGATCAAAGAACATTTTAATATGTTATCAGATAATGAATGCAATAACATGCAAAATAAATACATTCAATTTTAATAAAAATTGGCATATAATTTGCATAACAGTGATTTCTGTCATTTAAATATAAAGATTGCATGATTAATATTTCCAAGGTATAAAGTAAAACAATCCTTAATTGTTGACCTAATTGGAATTTAAACTCCAATATGTTACTTAAAGTAGCAATTTAATTTAGTTGATGTCTAAAAGTACATACTTCTACTGTTTTATGACTTTATAGGTGGTACAAAGATATTTATGTCATATAACAAGAAAATTCTAAAACTGTTAGCTCTATAACTACCTAAAAACTTAAATCATCTAAACCTCTGACAGTTACCATATAAAACATTTTAAAGTAATCCTAGAAGGTGCAAAATGTGCGACATTTGATATATGTTAAAAGAAAAGCTGCATTTCTTCTGAAGCTAATTGACAATAGTTACCTGTCTATGTGTCTTTGTCTAACTTTTTCCAGCTGGATAAACTCAACTGTTATTAAACTTGACCAAAAAAAAAAAAAATGGTATTATTAGTGAAAGTAACCACATGATTTAAAATTTTTCACCACAACATCACAGTACATTTTAATTAGCTGCATGAAAGTTACATTGGAAATAAAAGGAAAAATTTATATGTTAGAATGTGAATTCTTTGGAGTTTGTTATTCATGTTTTTGATGGAATAGCAGCCTATCATTTGCATACTTCAAAAGTTAAATTATATCTAGATTATCTTCTAAAATTTGAATACGATGTTTCCTCCCTCACAAAGCTCATCTATTATACATATTTAATATAGTTACATTTATAATATTTCAAACAGTGATTGTAGAAGGTCAAGGAAGCCCTCTAAAATAATTCTAAAACCTTGAGCTAATTTACATATATAGACAGACAGACAGACACAGATATGGATATTATAATAGTAAGTGAATTCTGAAATCATTATAATTCTTATGCTATTCAAACACAAAAATATACATTAAAACATTGGAGAATAGATTTTAAAATAGTATATCATATAGTCAAGGTGAAGGTTTTAAATAGAAAGGAAAAGTTTGATTCAGTTAAAGAAACATCTGTTGATTGTCTTCCATGTGTCTGGCCTCTATAAGGTCCTGGATATACATCTGCCAAGATCCTGTTTCAAGAACTGAAGCAGTCAGCAATGTAAATAATTAATTGCAATAACATTTACTGGGAACCCAGAGGAGCAATCGCTTAGTGGAAGCCAAAGGGAAATGAGAAAATTTTCAGGAGACAATAATACTTGAGATTTAAAAGATGAATAGAGACTTGTCAGGTATGGAAGAGGTGAAAGAGTGAGAAAAAAAAAATCACAAAAGCATGAAACAGCACAGTCATAAGGAAAAATACCAAGTAGTTTTCTTGTAATAAAACATGAGGCTTGTAATGAAAGATAAAGTATAAGGAGGAGCTATAGTATTAGCCCAACTCAAGGTCACAGAAGGCCTTATACACCATGCTGAGGAATTTGGACTTAAATCTGCAGATGATGAGGACCTCCGTGAGGTTTTATTTAGAAGAAAGTTCTTTGAGAGAACTACTACTGGGTGGAAAGCAAAGGTTAGACTGAAGAGAAAGGAGAAGAGTTGAAGATAGGGAGATAAAAGACTCTTGAAATAATCTGTGCCAGATATGAGGGTCTGACTTACAGCAGTGCCAAAAGAGATGAAAAGAATGTGACACATTTAAAAATTTGTATGAATCAAAGCTACAGGAATTGGTGTTTAATAAGATGTGAGGGGAGTGATCGAGTATGAAAAGTCTACTTTGATTCTCTGGTTAGAGTATAACCACTAACTCATAGGAATCATTCTGAAGAATTTCACAGATAATATTAGCAATTAAACTAGCAAACAAGATGCCTTACAAGATTGACACAAATCTTCAGAAAATATCCAAATATAAACAATACAAACATCATATTATTGAATTCTAAAAGTAAAATATCTAAACATTTGCAAACAAAAATATCTTTTTAAAGTATATTGTTAAAAGCCAAGTCATATCAAGAGCTGATGAGCAGAAATGAGACATAGATGATGGGACAGGAAAAAAAAGGAGAAGAAGGAAGGCATTTTTCCATATGATCAAAGTTGTGATTATAATTCTATGAATTTTCTCAAGGTCTATACAGAATCTTAGTATGCAGGATCTGGTCAAATTCCATAGGGCTAGGCTTATAGGAAAATACAGTAGTAGACCTGATAGGGGTATTAGAAGTTATGCATAATAATAGCAAGACACATGTTGAAATAGAACTCCAGTGCATTACATCATAGTTTTTCTTACTTCTGAGGCAGCTTCCAGGAAGACATTGTCTAATCTTTGAATGTGAAATGGGTCAATATGTTATTTTTCTATAAGAAAAGAATTGGATTGAGTCTCTTTTCCCAGTCAGGTAAAAGCAAGAATACAGAAAGCTCAGACAAATGTGGTGGTGTTGGTAGGGGGAGGTATTTGAGGATATTTATTAAAATGGAGATTGATGTAATTTTTTAAATCATTAAAATATGATATATTATACTTGTCTGTTAGAAGAGCTGCTTTCAAATGGGAAGAAAAAGTTGAAATGGTCTTTGTGAGTGCCAACTGCTACAACAACAGTATATTCGGCCTGACAAAGTGGTTATCCATTTAGAGATTCATTCACATCAACAACTTCAAATTGCATGCTCTGTGTTGCACAGGAAGGAATTTCATTAGAGCCATTGAAACTCTGAACTTCCTCCCTTCATGAAGAACAGACATGGATAATAGTTCTTAACCTCCAATGAAGATGTTCCTGTGAAAAGGGACTTCCCACAGGTCTCCAAAAAAGTTAATGGCTAAAAGGGACCAAGGAGTCATCTAGTCTATTATCTTCATTGTTAAGATTGACAAATGCTTTTCAGATATTGAACATCAGGGGGTAGGACAAATTAAACATATATATTTAGTTTGTTAAATGTATTTGCATTTTTCAACCAACAGTTTGACTTACTGACTATACAGCTTTCATAAAGTATTTAATTTTAAGCAAATACTTCAGAAAAATATTAGTACATAGAATTGCAAATCCTTTATTCAATTTTTCCTAATAAAATAAAATAACAAGACTGATCTAATAAACACTAGACTGATTCAATCAGAGACACCTTGTAAAGATACTCACTGTAAAGCAGGTAGACCCATTTTTATTATTATTTATATGTGTACATGACATGTCATTGTTTTTAGATTTTATATAGTTACACTTCAATATTCAGAGAGAGCACAGTGTTATCAGAGTTCTCCCAGAATTAGAGGTCCTTTTATATTTTTATATGCTAAAGTCCTAGTGTTGTAATAGTGAACACTTTTTCTTTGAATTATCTTTTTTTATTGCAAACATAATTGAGATATATGGAGCAAGAAATCTTAAATGTGGTAACGAGATTTTCTCCTTGACCAACTCTACTCAGGCTCCTCTGAACCCTCTGCTCAACTGGGCTCTGACTTTTGCACTTCCATATTCATCTCGGTGTTGTCCAGTTCTATCAAGGATCTTGCTAAGTCAGTTTAGCCAGAATCCCTCATCCTAGATACCTGATCACCCTCCATATCTATTTGGGTTCCTCATCCTCCACCATCCCTCAGGTGATGTCTGATCACCCAGGCCTGTCTTCAGCAAGAATCCTGTTAGGTTGGTTTGGCCAGAATCCCCATCCCCACCCCTAATGTTTCGTCTTAGTAATTTTCCATCCATTGACCCTCACCTGCTCCTTGCTATAAATTCCCATTTTTCTCGTTGTATTCAGAGCTGAGCCCAATCTCTCTCCCCTACCGCAAAACTCCATTGCAGTTGTCCCTACACCTATCATGATTATCCTGAATAAAGTCTGACTTACTGTTCTTTAACAAGTATCACTGAATAATCTTTTTAACAGTGGTAATATTTTAAAATCACATAACCAACATAAAACTATAACTATTGATTAATTGTTAAATTTTATAATATATATTGGAATTTCATCCCTAATTTTGAGCTACTTAGCCTTCTTATCTTGGAGGCATTGTCTTCTCTTGGAACATATCGCTAAAAAATTATATAATTCCTATTACTAATTGACGTAGGCAAAGACACAGAAACTAGAATTTGTGTGCAAATGTGCTCCTAGATGTGTGAATGACTATTAAAAAATTTTCAAAACAGGTTGTTTTATGGGTCAAAATTAGATTATCTTTCCTTAACATATATAGATACCTAAATTGATTTGAAAACATGCACTCCAGAATCTAACACAGCTTAAGTGAAAGATCACATTGTTTCCTAGAAGATAAAGATAGCCATAATATTGAATAAAAATGTACAATTATATGTAAAAACAGTTGCAATTTAGGTATTATAGCTTTTGTAGCAAACTAGTCATTTCCTAGCATGATTTTCATAGCAAACACTCTGATATTTTATATGTTTATGTGTTTTTTGTGACAAGTCAGTTGAGGATTAGGATAGGAACATTAATAAACTTTAAAAGATTCATAACTATGCAGATCTGAATAAAAATGGGAGGGAATATTATTATTCCTGAGGTTAGATAACAAAACTTGTAAACTCAAAAAGTAGAGTCCCCAGTGTTGAAGGGAAATTATTCTCTCAAAGCAAGGTGAAGCTGTGGTGGAGATATTTGAAGAAGGGATCATGAGGAATGTGGACTACCCTGGCAAAGGAGATGTCTAAAGAAACTTGATTTGCCACAATCAGAACCACAGTCCCATCTGTTCCAGTTTGGATTACAAAATCTGGAGCAATTTACTAAGTACAATATTGGGAGAGACTGTAAGTAAACTATGGTTGTTGATTATGACGTAGAAATATTTTAATTGCCTTAAAAAGTAAACACTTTCCAATTGTTTATCAATAAAATACCTTTACATATTTAACAAAGTAAATTGTTGATACAATATTTCAAATAGGAGGGTATGTTTATGCTTCTGGTTATATAAAGTAATAGTGTAGAGAGATACTTATGTTTGTTCATTTGTAGTATACCTAATTTTCTGCCATTTAGAAGATGTTTGGGCAATCTACATTAGCCCAACAGAACTGACAAAATCTTATATATGGACACAATCAAGTAAGCATTCTATATTATTATTTTTTTATTCACAAAAGAGTATTATAGAATATATTAAATAGTTTACTATATTTTTAATTTATTTTTCTACAAAACCTAATAAATGATGATTGATTAATGTAATAAATGAAGAAAACATCATGAATAAGATTTTCTTTTCCAAGAAAACAGTTGATCAGATTATCATTTAAATTTGAACTAATTTTTCTACACCAGCAATTTTCTAACATGTGAGAACCTTAATATAAGAACTGATTATACTTTTTGATATCTTCCTATTCAATTGTAGTTTCTCAAAATGGATAGGAAGTCTTATCACAATGTTACCATATTTTACTTTTGGACTCTCTTACAAAAAAATATCACAGATATATGAGTTGGTTAGTGCTTTGTTTAAAAATAATTTTAAAGCTTTCTAATAGTCTAAGTCATTGTCATATAAGCCTTCACTGTAATGGTCCATCTTCAATTTCCTGTTAATATAAGGATATGATGATGTGTTCTTTTGAATAATAAGTAATGGACAATACATAAATGCTCTATTTAAAAAGATAAAAAGGAGGAAATTAACTAAAACTCTTTAAAATTATTCAAGTGCCTTTGATGCTTAATATTAAATAAAGAAAAATATCCCTTTTACATACTACCCAGGTGATAATTTTATACCCCACAGGAGAATAATTTTTCTTATCTAATAACAGGAATAAACATAAGAATACTTGGTGACTCCCAAATTTACATCTTCAAAGCTCAGACATTTTCTCCGAGCTTCAGATATATATCAATTTCCTACTAGTAATCTTCATTTTTCATGGGTGCTTTAAACTCCAGCCCCACTATCTAGTCTTCCTCTTGTGTTCGCAATTTTAAGGAATTTTACTACCATACACTCAATGACGGAAGCTGAATATTAAGACTTCTCCCTCCTCTCCTAGATTCAACTTAGACTCTCCTAGATTGAACTAGATTCAACTTCAACAATCCTTTTTAATTTGCCTAGGCTCTTCCATCCCCAAAGCAGTTGGCTTAGTGTAGGTCCTCTTTGCTTCTCACTAGAATTTTAATTATATCTTGTCTCCCACTCTCCACTATTAATCATTTCTAACCCATCCTTTTTTTTTAAATGTATAAGATCACATCATTCCCTTGCTTAAATCTATCAATGTCTCTAAATTAACTAAAAGACAAGGTTCAAACTCCTTTTTATGGATAGCATACAGCATCAAGCGTGATTTGGCCTCTCCCCAGCAATTTTTTCTCATCTCTCACATTTACAATTTGCTTCAACAATATTCAATTTCTTGCAGGTCTTTTTCACAAATACGCTTTGTTGCAACATATTCAGTCTCGTACAGTTCTCTCTATATACATATGATTTTCTGTATTTCTAGATCTTTCTGAAACATAGCCTCTTTTATTTTCTTCTCTCATCATCATCCACTTTTTTCCTACCATATAACCCACCCCCGAATTATAAAATAATAAGTTCAATAATAAGGGCTAAATTATAAAATAATAAGTTCAATAATCATTTCCATCATAATGTTACCTCAGATTAACTCCACCCTCAAGCTGACTTAGGGACTTCCACCCTGTTATTTGCAGTTATAGCCTTTAATATTTAGAATTTTAATTGTATTCAGTTGTCAATTTCTTCACCTACTATGAGCTCCTGGAGGTCAGGGACCAAGGCTTTGATGTCTGAATACCTAGATGTTAGCACAGGACTTAGATCATAATACACCTTAGTAAATAATTGTGAATTAATTAAATAATTAAGAAACATTTCATTCTATATTGGGACCATTTTGCAAGTATCAGAAACTAGCTCAAGCAAAATGGTAATTTATTAGCTGTCATAATCTGAAAATCCATTGAAGGTGCTGGCTATAGATACTAATGGACCAGAGATCCCTTGACATTATAGTATCTCTGCTCTCTCTCTCTGCCTATCAGCCGTGCTTGCCTCTTCACTGAACATTCTCAAAGACAGGCTCTCTTCACTTGACACCAAATAGTCCCAGAAGGTCTGGACTGACCTAGTGTTTGGAGCTTGTAATTATAGAGAAATACTCAGGGAACTTTCTAGTAGCTCTAGTGAAGTTCCTAGGAAAATAGTAATTGGCCTGTCCTAGGACACATGTCACTGCCTACAGTGAGGTCAGCTGTACCCAAAACACAAAACCCAGCATCATCATTACAAATTGTTAAAGAAGTGACAGACTGACCAAACACAAGTAAATTTAAATGATTTCAAAATGATTTTCATTAAGTGAATGACTTACACAACAAAATTCTCAATTTTCCTAAATGCATACTCTTAAAAATTCTGAAACTTCTTTAAAAAATTATTGAATTTGTTAAAAGTTAGGGAACATAAAATAGTTCCTAACATCATCGATTCCAGTTTCTGTACGTTTCTGTCTTTCTCCAATATCTGTAGATAACCTCTCTATACATATAACTTAGTAGTTTTACAATGGCAGTATTATAAACAGAATAGCTACAAAGATCCTCACATAAAATAAAGATAAATACTAGTTTGAATTAATTAAAAGAACATAACATTTTAATTATTGCTTAAAGAGATGTTTACAGAATGAATATAGGATAGTCTCGTTAAGTAACATCAGAAACAGCTTTTGCTAAACACTCATGCCATTTAAAATGATCTATATGGTACAATTTATATGATCACGTTATGAACGAAATGACCTAGCACCAACAGTTTAAGTATTTGACAAATTGTAATTGGCCCAATTTTTTTGGCTCCAGAGTAGATGTTTTGCCATTACCCCACAGTGAAGGTAAAGAAAAAAAAAAGAGAATGAATGTGAGAGGGCAAAATGCCTAAAACAACTGGAGGCCTTTGAAAGGTTTGATTATACATACCAAATTTTTTTCAAATAAACACAGCAATATAAATAATTTTGTCAGCTTTTTTTTAGAGTTACAATTATATATATTGGCTGATCAAATGGCTGAAAGGTTTCTTATACTAATGTATTTTTATCTTTATCTGTTATTAATCTATTTCCTTCTTTAAAACTCTTAAGTTTTCTATTAACAAAACAAAAATATTTGCTCTTCGTAAATTTCTATTGGGATTTATATGTTAGATCAATAGAGTACATATCATTTGTCAAGATATATTTTAAGTTAGAGAAATATGAAATTATTTTGAATTAATAGCATTATGGCCTAATTTTTGTAATTCTAGTTGAAAAAAATATCTGCTTATGCATGCTGTGGTAGTTTGCAAAAACAAATTATACCTGTGAAGGTTGCAAATTTAAACACACTTTGCAAATTATGATGACCTATAGACATTCTTTTCACCTCTAAGACTCACCTTGAGCTACAAAAGTATTCAGATGTTATACTCTAGGATGGGAGAGGATTTTCTAATCTTAAGAAAATATGAGATAACTATTAATTTTAGTTTAACCTAGACTCATATTGAATGCTACATTTTATATGTTGACTATATTTAGAAAAAGATCATTTTGTGATTGAGTAACAAACCACTAAGTAGAACAAATACATTTACAATATAGGTATTGAAATAGTATGAGTTTTCTACCCCTATATCCCTTTAAAGATTTTTAAGAGGAATATATTCAAAAGAAAATTTTAGTTTTAATCATACTCTGGCTGCTAAGGTCTGAATGTTTGTATCCCCCCAATATTATTAAAAAGTGACAAAGTATTTGCCTGAATTATGTTCCTGTCTAAGTATTTTGTAGAAGGTAGAACTTGAAAGTGATAAAATGGGATATTGAGCTGAAGAAATTTCTAAGGTGTTAAAAGATACAGTTTGGCTTCTCTTGAGTGCTTTCGGTAAAATGTGAGGAGAGAAATAATTTAAAGACAAAATTATTAATCTAAAGGAAACAGAACTTAAAAATTTGGAAAATTCTCAGCCTATCTATATTATAAGGAACAAGAAAGTGTGCTTGGGAGAGAATACCAAGGCTGTGGCCAAGTGACTGATAAGGAGGTTAGTTTGGATAGGCCATCTCTGCGAAAGCCAGGAGCTATTCATCAAGACAATGAAAGAATGACCCCCCTGCCCCAATAGCATTTCAAAGATCATCAGGAGCTGCCTCTTCATCACAAACCCAGAGTGCAAGGGTCTTGGGCGCAGAACAATTTCAAAGGAAAAGCCGCTGCTGCTCAGTACCACCTCACATCACAGGCTCTGCTCCCCTCACTCTATTGTCCTGCTCCTCAGCTTCACCATGGGGGACACCAGCTGACCCTGGTGCAGCATGTAGTGTACCCAGCCAAGTTATGGGCTGCCCCCATCTCGATTTCAAAGGATAACCTGGAGAGCCATGGGACCCAGGAGGAAAACCACCTCATAGGTAGAGTCACTACAAAGAGATCCCGCTAGGGCAACGCCCAGTGGAACCATGGGGGTAGGGTACCCCTGAGACTCCAGTCCAGCAGAGCCACCAGTTCAAGATTCCAGCTCAGATGAGCTACAAGCACAAGCTCCAGGCACAGAGCTGCTGCAGAGGTGGGGTTACCTCAGAGAGCCTCGATGGTGGGGGGCCCAGGCACAGAGCCACGACAGGTGTGGGGCTGTCCAAAGCTGTGGGGGCAGGGCCATCACCCCAGATGTCCTGGAGGGAAAATCCTCAAGTCAAACAAGATTATTCTCAAGCTTTAATGTTTGGGACATACTTGGGACCTGTTACCCCTTTCTTCTTTATTATGTTTCCCTTTTGGAATGGTAATGACTGTTCTGTGTCTGTAATTTGGAAGCACATAACATGTTTGATTTCATAGGTTCACAGCTGGAGAATAATTTGTCTCAGAATAAATTGTACCTTGAGTCTCATCCATATCTAGTTTAGTTATATTTAGATGAGACATTGTACTTGGATTTTAAAGTTGATGCTGGAATGAGTCATGACTTTGGGGGCTATTGGGATGGAATGAATGCATTTTGTATGTGAGAAGGACATGAATGTGGTGGGGGGTGGTTAGGGGTAGAATGCTATGGTCTGAATGTTTGTGTCCTATCCAAAATTTATATGTTGAAATCCTAACCCTCAAGGTGATGGTATTAGAAAGCGGAGCCTTTGGGAGGTGATTAGGTCATGAGGGTGGAGCCTCATGAATGGGATTAGTGCCCTTATAAAAGAGCACCAGAGAGCTGCCTTGTTCCCTTCCACCATTCAGAAAGGCACCATCTATGAAAAAGCAAGCAGGCCCTCATAAGACACAGAATCTCTCAGTACCTTGATTGTGGACCCATCCTCCAAAACTCTGAGAAATAAATTTCTGTTGTTTATGAGCTATCCAGTTTATGGTATTTTGTTATAGCTACCTAAATGGACTAAGACATTGGCTAATCACAGAAACTGTTTAAAAGGTAATCTTTTAATTTCAAATAGCCAATTTTCTCCTGAAAAACATTCTATGGATAAGATAAATAACTTAGTGATTTGAACTGAATATACGATTTCTTTCTTATATAATCCCTAAAAATAGGAATCTGAATGTATTGGTATACTTTAGTACATTTATCACTATATACATCATGATATGTTACGGAGATGATTTGATTAAATGCTTTCATTTTTTTAAAAAAGGGTAGGTAATAAATGTTTCAGAAGCAGTCCCTTTTAATCTTTTTGGTACTGCTTCCTTGTCATGGGCAAGAGTCATAACTCAAACCAATTCTGACAATTCTGTCACTTCCAAAAGTGATTTGTTAAGGTTAACTTATGCAAATATAAATGTTTACAAATTAATTTATTGATTTGACAGAGCTTATATTTTACCTCTCCAAGAACAAGAACTTTGCTATATGTTAGAGTAAGTGAAATCAAACTCAAAAACAAAAAAGAAAATAAAACAAAACTTGCAATGGCTTGTACAGATGAAATTAATATATTTAGCAGGAGATATATGACCCTTTGGTTGTCTTGGAAGTCTTTACACTTGTGAAAAATCTTTCATCATTCACATATCAAAGTCAGGAAATTTTAACTTAAGGGTCCTTTAAAGGCTATTGTTAATCAGTCAAGACATTAAAAAAAAAAAGATAAGAGCACCTTTTAGCCATGCTTCCTCTAACACACCACCACATATGCCATTTGGACTCATTATTATTAATATATACTTCCTCCCTGCCAAGAAATCCTTAAAGTGAAGACATCAGTGAACATTACTGATGAATACACTGTTGAATGGCTAGGTTCCTTTCTTCAAAAATATATCATCTAGATTTACATATGTCTAATTAATTCCTTTCTTTTTTTTTTTTCTGCTATCTAGTTTCTGACACTTTCTCTTGTACAGAAAATACTACCTTGACCAAATAATGAGCACAAAATTCTGCAGTTTTTTTCACTGAGACTCTTTGATCTCTCCCTTTTTTTCTATGTGTTAGAATAATAATTTCCTGGGCAACACTAAATCCCAACCTTAATTTCATTCTGAACCTCACAATTGTTTTCCTATTTTATATTCAAGTCATTCAAGTATGTCCCCATTGGAATTAGAGGGTTCCAATGTCAGTGACCCAACTGCATTTTCCAAAAGTTGGCTTCAAATGCTGATCATATAAAACTCCGATGAAGTGTTACCAGGATAAAAATGATCTAAACACGTTTGGCCAATACTGTATGTTAGGGAGAGAAGCACTCTGCTGAGTGATCTAGGGCATCAGAACTTGGCTGTCACATAATTCCTAGCTTCTAAGATTTTTTATTAAAATTTACATTTCTACAATTAGGTTAGTCTACGATTTTTCTTAACAGGTCTGCATGTCAGGTATTTTTTCTTTAATTAGCCAAATGGTGGGTGGCAGAAGCTGTATTCGTCTTTTTTGTAATTTAGTGCTACTTTTGAAACCTAAAATTAATTTTAATGTCTTCACAGTTACTACAATCTATCCTAAATTGTTTTAAAAAAAACATAGATATCCAGATTTTCCAACAAATTTTTCTTTCATTGTCTAATTAAATTATTTTAAAAAGTAATCAAGAGATCATAATGAAGATAATTTGGGGGAAGATTTATAGGTAAAAGCTTTTCTTTTCTTTTTCTTTTTTTTGTACTTGCAAAAGGCAGTAGGGAAGTTGCTTCAACATTTAGTTACTGAAACCTCAGACAAGATGGAATTTTGTCACCAAAAAACTCAGTTACCAAAAAAATGCCAATTTCTATTCTTTGTTATTTGCCTCTGACACAATCCCTTTGTGTTCAGTCTTCCATAAAGATTTAACAGTATATAAAGCATTACACACACATGTGAGGGGAAAAATGCAACATGATTTTCTACCTTCTGTCATTTCTAAAGCAGGTTGAAACAGTATCACAACTGATAAATTTACAAAAGCAGTTATAATAAACATTTAAAGGAAAATTGCAGAATAGTATGTAAAAAATGAGAAAATATTAAATATTATATCAAATAGTTTAGTTTTGGATCCAGTGTAACTAATTATTTTCAAAACTAGATATAGACTGTTCATGCATTAGCAAGTTGATATGCATTTCTTTCCATTTGGAAAGGAGCCTGTTTTTAAGGAAAAATGTATTATTGGCCACAAAAAATCTGAAATAGAGTAGTAAATTTAATTTATATATCAATATAGTATATTGGGTTTTATTTTTAAATCACAAGCATTGTTGTATATATAGCACTTATACCTGAAGCAAAAGAAAAAAATACATAGAAACAATGGCCTAATTTGCTGAAATGTCTATAGCTATTAATTTGCCATTAAATAAAAAATGACATAACATTCAATAAATGTTAATGTGTCACCTCCATTTTTATATTTGTCTTATAGTTTTATACCCTCTTTAAAATTTTTAAATGATATAATATGCACAGTACTGCTTCCAGAAAGTGAGGTTATAGTTATTTATGTAATTAGTCACTAGTGCCTAAACAGCTTTTAAATAAAAACGAACATTCTATTTATTGCAGAACAGTGTTCTTCACTACCAAAATGTAAGCAGATTGAATCAAAGAAATAGCCTAAGTCCCTTCTCTTCTACTAAAAAAAGTAAGTTTCAACCATTATCAGGAAGCACCTATTACCTACTGTAGTTAAATCTGCTTCAATATGTTGAACGACATGCCATCCTATGTCCACAGTGCCCTTTCTACACACATTTCCCTAACAGAGAAAATATCTTCTGAACTTCAAAAATTCCTGTTTTTAAAGTCCCCTATTTTCCACCTCTATCTTGGTTCTTGCCCCAATCTCCAATCGCTATACTTTCTCATACCACACAGTTCAGATATTTCTTTCAGTCCATGACCTCTAGGCCTCACATTTCATGGCCTAAAGCTTTGTACTCAGCCACCTTCCAATTACAGAATGCTTTACAGTATGTCCCCATTGGAATTAGAGGGTTTCAATGTCAGTGACCCAACTGTATTTTCCAAAAGTTGACTTCAAATGCTGATCATATAAAACTCCAATGAAGTGTCACCAGTATAAAAATGATCTAAACACGTTTGGCCAATACTGTATGTTAGGGAGAGAGGCACTCTGCTGAGTGATCTGGGGCCAACTGTTAAAAATAACTTTTTTTTATTCCTACTGCACTTGGCTATTAAAAAGTAAAAAGCTATGTATAAAAATAAGGTATATTCACCAGATCCATGGTGTTATTAAAAATAATTTAGAAATGATACACTATAGGATGAAAAGTTATATGATCTAAACTATAAAGTTGAAAGAATAGAGAAAGTTCTGGATAGTATCAAAGGTAGCACATATAGATTCTACATAGTACCCATTCTCTCTTTAAAATTATTTAAAGAGTAAACTATAAGTTTTATATTATAAATTACATATAATATAATTTAGATTAAGGAAACTCAAATTGGAGATTGCATTAGAACATTTAAGTATGAGATTCTTCCTTCATTCCATAGTTTATGTTTCATAATTAGTGAATGTCTCTGATGACTTTTTATGATGTACAGGGAGGAAGGAAGAGGAACTATTTGAAAATGGCTTAATGTAAAAGGAATCTTTTGGCTCTTTTAACTGAAAGGGCTAGCTCGAGGTGGGGCTGATTCACACCTCATATATCGCAGCATCTCTTTCTGGGCTATGCTTCTTCCAGGTATGAGTTCCATCTTCAGCTGGCTTCCAATGTCATAGTCAGACAGCATCAGTCATTCTAAGTATTATATCTTAGCAACATCAAATCAAGAGGAAAACTGAAAGTCTCCTTTTTAGCTACCCCTGTACCCAAATATCCCCTTGAGATCTACTGGCTCTAACTGCACACAAAATGAGATGTGATGACTAGCTTAATCCAATTAAAATCAACTTCAACCTGGGAGTCGTAGCAACAATACACAGCTAGAAAGCATGGTTTGCTAAAGAACATTTAGGGCATTTATTTAAATAGCAAGATTAGAAAAGGTACCTGATAACAGATGTTCAATAGAGCAAATGCCATACATTATTAATAGTTATGATAATTATAGAAAACTTTATTAGTAACTGAAAGAAGCTACAAAGTTATACAAAAAAGTTATTAAGCTCTCTGTGTCTCTGGGTCTTAATTTATAAAACTGAGTCATATCTTTACATTTCAATGTGAAAATCTAAAAAAAGTCAACATGAATTAGAAGGGATCTTATTAAGCAAAACAGGAAGAAATACATAAAGGAAAAATAGGCTAATATTTAATTACAAAAAGTCTATTTCCTGGGAAGTTAAAAAAAACCAAAGCAATGATAGCCTAAGAGATATATTTGTAAAACCTCCACCATGAAAATAAATGTATGACAAGAAGTACCTGTAATTTATACAAAAATGACAAACTAATAAAAAATTTGTAAAAATACGAATAAGATTTTCACAGAAGAGGAAATGTACACCATTGATATACGTGTCTAAAGATAATCTACCTCTCTATGAGTAAGGGGAAAACGAGTTAAAGCAATTATGGAATGACTTTTTCATTCTTCTGAGTGGAAAAAAGTTATGAAGAATAATAACATGCATTCAGGTAAGGATTAAAAAATTAGCACTCTATCCATTGTTGGGGTTGTGAATCACTACAGTCTTTTGGGAAATAACCTAACAGCATCAATTACAATTAAATCTCAGATACACTTTCCAATGGAATTATGTAATAGAATATTTAATGGTATTGTATGGAGAAAAAGTATCTTTTCCTCATTCATCACTCGGTTCATAGCTTAGGCCCCTATAACAAAAGACAAATTAACAGAAAAACATACAAATGAATTTAATACAGGCTTTATATGACATGGGAGGCTTCAGAAATGAAGATCCACAGAAACATGGAAACCTATGTATTTTTATGCTTAATTTGATGAAGATATGGCTATTTGTGGAGAAGTATGGTTGGACGAAGTGGGTATGATCTAATGGTAATAAATGGGGGGGGGCTTCACAATGTCTGTTTATGCACATTCTTCTCTGTGTCCCTGTGTCTTCAGTGATAAGGATATATAGGGGTGGGCACCTTTAGAACGAGGGTCTTATAACCTACTTCAGGGAAAGGTCAGCTAGATTTTACAGCTTGCTTCAGCAGGGAAGGGGTGGGGGAAAAGTGAGAGTAAACTTCCTGCTTCTGCTGTTTCCTCAAACCACAAGGTGCCATATTTTGGGGATAAAATGTTCTGAACCCCATCAGTATGCAGATAAACAACATTACTCTCCTGAATTTTATGTATAACAACTATGTTTTTTATTTTGATATCATAATTGACCACAACAGCATCTCAATTAATATTCAATCACAGATGCAAAACTGTTGGTGAGGAATGCCAGAGGAAAATCAGATAGGATTATTTCATCTCTAATCTTATTGCTTTGACTAACAAAATAAACATGCTATTGAAAAGTTATCAACTTAGATTTTTAAGTCAAATCAATTTAAATGCACATAGAAACTGATGATAAAAAAAGAATAGTAAAGACGAATTATTTATAAAGGAAGCATAAACGAGAATTACTTCCTCTTAATTTAGATATCTGTATGAAGAGTCTATTTTTAATAGATCCTATTTATAATTTGTTTTGCTTAGCTGGCATAAAATATCAAGGAGAGTGCATTTATTTCAGATCAAATCAATACTAATGAGAATTTCCATTTATTAAATTTTCTTTTTAGAAAAATTTTAATAAGGCCAATATCAAAGTATAGATTAGAAATGACTATTGTTATGAGACAAAATAGAAAATATCTTGTTACCAAGCTACTCAGACCTGACAAACACACACCCTATCTATAAACCCCAGGGCAATGGGCTTTCTGGGAAGAAAGCAATAAAATTGCTGCAGTCACTCTTTGGAATCAAGCCCCTATATTCTGCATCAGCCCTGCTTAGTTTCTCCTAAAATCAAAGAATCCCTTTTTATAGTATACAAGTAATGAAGAGACGAATTTATACAATACAGCAAACTCAAAGTGCGCTCAAATGAAAATGATCTAGAGAAGGTATTGTAAGAGAAAGAAGCGTAATGTTAAATAGCCAATTCAAGACACACATTCAAAATACTTTGAAGATAATACTCTAAAATTTGCACAACAGAACACTAATTCAGTTATTCTGTTATCTAAAAACAATGCAGGTTCTTAAAATTTCTTTACACTGAAAAACTTTTAAATTGGCTTTTATAATAAAACACACAAGAAATTACCTGGGCAACTGTTGTAATTTTCCCTGAGCTATATTAATTGTGCACATTAAAGGAATGAGGTGGAACTCTGGTCATCTATGTTAAAAAAAAAATTTACAAGGAAGGAAAAGAAACAAAGCTGATATTTATTACCTTAATTTTTTTAAGTTAAATCTTTATGGTAATATCAGTAGAAAAATAATTATCTTTTTCTTCTGTCCCCATATTAATGAATAAAAACTCATAGAATCTTGACTCTCTTTACCCCTGAGTCATTCTACACTCGTTCTTAGCCCAAAGAACCAGAAACTATGCCCTGAGTCATTGTTACATCATTAAAGTGACATTTTCAACCAAAACAATGTCTTAAGTCCCAGGTTTTATTTGTAGTTCCATCAAATAGGGATTTACTATACATGTTGTTCAAGAGATACTTGTATCATTTAAAAATGTTTAAATATTTAATTTTTAGAGTAATGTGGAAAATATAAGAAAAATATAAAAATATTATTAATTCAAAAATCTACTTTTTATACAGCTGATATAATTTCAGTTAAGTATAGAAAATTTAGCACTTTATCTTTTGGCATTTCATATTAATTTATAAAGTAGTTCTCTCACACTTTAAGCAATTTCCTGTTGGGTGCCTTTCACTGAAAATTGCTGATTGTGTCTAAAAGTTAAATCATTGATATTGAAATTATTCAATGTCTTTGAGATCCCATATTCTTTCAATACAGAAAACATGACTTGTGAATAATTATGATATTGTTAAGACATATAGATCAAAATGGCAGACCACAGTGGTCACGTTTGGGGCACTTCTCTGCAATCAGCCTCTTTTCCACTGTTTTTTGACCATTTGAATCACATGACTTTCCTCCTTCTTCTGCCACAGTTTATTGGAGCAGAGGTAGACATTTGACCATAGAGTTATATTATGATAATAAAGCTCCATAAGAGTTTTATTTATTGCAGAGCAAAAATCTAAGGTAAGCAGAGGAACCCTCTTCTGAGGGGAGGCTGGAGCAAACATATAGAAGAGAGAAGAAAGCTGAGAGATGGTGACATCAGGAAGAAAGCCAGAAGGAAAGAGTCATAATTTCTGTTCCTAATGGCTTCTAACATTCCAGAATCTTTCTCCACAATACCCAGTTGGACTTATTTCCACAGCATCACTGTATCCTTAAATATTTGAGCTACTTTGCGTGAGTTTCTGATTCTTGGAACCAAAGAGCCTTGAGTAAAATCAAGATGACTAAAATATTCTTGGTCAATATTTTCTTGAATAAAATAAGAATATTTTAAAGGGAAAACATACAATCATTGTCACTACCAGAATTCTCTTAGGTGTCAGGACTGGATCCTTCTGTAAGTCTACCAGTATCTGTTGGAACTCCCAGAGCAGACTTGGGAGCAGGTAACATAGTATTTGAGCAGAAATTAACAGTTGAGACAAGCTCACGAGGAGAACAGGGGAAGGCATTAGGAAACAGGAAATGGGAACTGGGAAAATACATATGATCACAAAGTTTCACACAGACAAGAGTAGCTTTCAAGGACAAATTGCACAGATTCCAAAGGGAAATATAAGCTGCGGTATGAGAAAAATATGCATCTGCCAAACAAGGTCCAATTTGGATTGTAGAATTCAAGGGTAAGATGGCATAGCAAGTAGATAATGACGTTCAAGTCAGGCAGAGCTATTTAGACCAAATGTGCACTTCTGGATATCTAGGCTCATGTTGCCATGGAAGATTTTCTTTTTTAATTTAATTCCCTTTTTCTTCCATAAAGAACATAAAATGCTGATCCTTTTATTAAAATGTACCCTTTATAGCATGAATTATGTGTTTATAATTATATTTAAATAAAAGGGAGAAGGAGAAAAATTAAATCGTGTGTTTTTTTAACTTTGAAAAAATGTATTTCCAAATAAAAAGCTATAGGAAATTAAAACGGAACATGAAAATTATAGAAATTGAGTAATTCTATAGGTTTCTGTTATGTGCTTATTATCAGAAATTACATTTTACAAAGCAAGAACTATATGGGAGAAAAATACAGAGATTAAAAAGTGATAAATGACCAGGTACAACTACCATTTGTTAAAAATAAACATATTTCTGTGAATATACTCCTTAAACTTCATAAAATATACAGGAGTACCCTAAGATAATTGTGCTATACCTATCACAGTGTATTGACTAATGAAAATAAACCATAATGTTAATATGAATTGCTTAACAACTCATTAAATGAATTGAATGAATAAAAATATAATATGGAATTATATTGAAATATAGCAATCAGAAATTGGCATGACAGTTGATAGGCCAATAATGTGTTATTGTTTTATTAAACAGCCTGAGTTTGCAGTGGAAGTCACTGAGGAAAAAGGCATATACAAAATGACTGTAAACAACTTCTTTTTGAAGATATAATTAATAATTTCCAGTATAAAGCTTAGGAAAATTTAATCATTTGATATGAGGATAAGACAATAGACCTCTAATGAATAAAGACAAGTCAAGGAAAATATAAAAGAAATCAATAAATACACTTTAATTTTGAAAATGCTAGACTAGAAAATAGTACGCCAATGCTTTTAAGGTTACTTTCAAGGTATCAACATAATTATGCCAAAACAAAACAAAATCCTATAAAAATGTACAGCATCACTATGGGCTATTTTGAAAGAATAAAAATTCACAGGTAATCTTGATATTTAAAATAATGCATCCAATCTAGAATAAGTATATTATTAAATAATACTTGGTTTCCTGAGGAGTAAATAATCCTACCAGATAGCCAGCAAGTAGCTTCTTCACATTCATTTCACGGATAAGCAATCATAACTAAAGAATTTTAGAAATACAAGTAGAATTCTGTTGATAGATGATGATTCAGGGGCTTTTAGTTTATGGGAGAAACAAGTAAAGGGCTATACCAGTTAGGCACCTTATCAAGACAAAAGACTATCAAGACTAATAAGACTTAGGCCATAGGGAAAATAAAGAATAATAGGTATAGAAATTGTTCATACATTGACCTCAGTGATCAAACGGGAAGGCAAACTGCAGAAACTGGTGTGAGCCATTATTATGGCACACATATCAGTGTGCATGTGTGTGTGCAAAGAGCTATTGATAAGATACTGCCCCCTGCTGTACATTGTAACTTGTCCCCTAGTTCACAATTGGCCAAGAGAAAAATAAAGCTGACTAGATATAGCTTATAATTATTTGATATGTATATGTCTGGTGATACTAAGGAGCTACAACTACAGAAGGAAAGAGTGAAAGATTAACATGAACCCAACTAGTATGGTTTAACATTAACCAGAAACATGAGAACATATTCATGTATAACATAAAGTATTCATTTCAGGATGTTCTTCTTGGCACATGGGATTTCCTCCCTTCCCAAACACCATGTTTAACGCCTTAAATATCAATCACTCTAGCACCACAGATTTTCTTAACAATTACTTTGATGTAGAGTATTCATTGTTTCCTTGAAAGTTTGGCTTTGTCCTCTACCAACTAATTTCCTATAATCAATGAGCATAAAGAACTGTGGTTTGGAGATGAATGAGTTCATAAGCAACATCAAGAAAACAGTCATGAAAAGTAATGTGGGCAAAATGACTGCAAACGGTCCCAGCAGAGTTGATGAAATACCGGACAAACATGATTAGAACGTTTTTTCTTAAACGTTTTATGGTGAAGGGATACAATGATAGCCTATTGCCCACAAGGAGAGAAAAAAAATTAAGAAACTTGCTAAAATGGTTTTACTTGATGAAAAAAATAATCAAACATATCAAAGCAAAAAGTTATTTGTTTCTTTGTTTCTCAGATTACAGTCCAAGGACTAGCATAGGCATCACCTGATAGCTTACAAGAAATACGTAATCTCAGACTTAACCTCCTTTCTCTTAAATCTAAATCTGACTTTTTAACAAGTATGCACATTAAAGTTTGATACACACTGGTCTAGATGACCCTAAACTTTATAGTTTTATATATTTCATAAATATCTTCGATTATCAGAATTAACTATTATTCAAAGCCTCTGGAAATACTTGAGAAATCATCAAAACTTCTTTTTTACCAGAAAAATAAATATACATAGAAATTTATGACAAAATTAAGAGAATTCCAAATTCTAACAATAGGAGAAATCACAGACCACATACATGTTACTTACAAAATATATATGAAAAGGACATGCCTAAAGTAATTGCAGCAGAAAAGAGCAGAAAGTGCAGCATTTCAAGAGAATTCTAAACAGATATCATGGTCTAGAAAGAGCCTGCAAACACTACTGTTGTTGAGAGTATCGAAAGTGGTGAGCGGATATTCACCTTCAGACTGATTGTCTGGAAGAGAGCATAGGGAATCAACAGAGAGATGACAGGAGGCTCTCGGAGTGAAGGAGAGGGAAGTGGAGTAAGCTCCTTGGTAGGATCAAAGGCACCAGTATGTGGGGAAGAGACAGAGGAGAGAACCCCAGGACTCTACACTTTACCAGTGGACATTGCAATCGGGGCTGCAGGAAGTCCCTTCTACTGCAGCAGGCCTCTGGACTGACACAGAGAGCTTATGGGAGACTATGAAGCAGAATTACTAAGGGAAGAAGGCATAGTGGGGTCCTACTGGTTCCCAAACCATGGGCACTGCAGCTGGTACCATTTTTAGGTCCCAGACCTAAAGTGCTGCATTTACCTAGGGGTCAAACCCCTACTAGTCTGGGGAGGGAGTAGGGAGGCCTGGCACATTCACACACCTCATGGGCAGGTGTAACATACCCTCACTGCTGCCAGGGGATCTGAGCAGAGCAGGTGCCCATAGTCCCAGAGCCACTTGTTGCTGCCAGGGGAACCCCACCCAACTGCCCAGTTGGAGAGAGTGCCTGTGGCCCCAGGTGCCTGCCACTGCTATCTGAGTGGTGTAGCACACCAGAGTAATGCCATCACCAATGGAGCTAGGTGGTGCAAACGATTGCACCACCACACACTGACCCCCACTATTGCCACTGACAGCCCTGGGTGGAGTGAACGTCCACACCCCACAAGCCAACCACCACTGACAACCACAGGGGAACAGGCAGATGCAGGGGAAAACATCAGTTTAAAGACTCATAGTGCACCCACCCCTCTTTTCTTTGGTAATTCATCCAGAGTAGGACTCAAGTACACCACCCAGAGACTTCTATTTCTACTCACTGAGCAACAGAGTTCTCAGTAGAGGAGAATAGGTATATGGCAAAGCTGTCTGTCTTGAGCTGACAGAAGAGGTTTCAGATGAAAAAGAACCGGCATAAGAACTGTGGCAACATGAAAAAAAACGGGCTATTCTGATGCCCCCAAAGGATCACAACAGTTCTCTGGCAATGAACTCCAACCACAAGGAGACTGTTGAAATGTCAGATGTGGAATTCAGAATATGGATGGCAGTAAGATCAATGGGATTGATGAGAAATTTGAAAACCAACACAATGAAATGAAAAAAAAAACATTCAGGACATGAATGAACATTCACTAAACAGATTATATAAGAAAAAATATAACATAACTTCTAAAAATGAAAGGATCATTTAGGGAATGTCAAAATACAGACAAAACTTTAAAAAACAGACTAGACCAAGCAGAAGAAATAATTTCAGAGCTTGACAACAAGGCTTTCAAATTAATTCAGTCAGCAAAAATGTAGAAAAATAATCAAGAAGAATGAACAATATATCCAAGAAATATTGGATTATGTAAAGCAAACAAATATAAGAATCATAGGTATCCTTGAGGGAAAAGGAGAAAGGGCAAAAAGCATGTAAAACCTATTTGAGGGAATAAAAGAGGAAAACTTCCCAAGTATCACTAGAGATTTAGACATCCAGATACAAGAAGGTCATCGAACATCTGGAAGATTAATGGCAAATAGTACATCACCAAGGCACACAGTCATCAGTCTGGACAAAGTCTATGGGAAGGAGAAAATCCTACAACCTCTGAAGAGAAAATATCAAGTGACTTACAAAAGAAAAACCAACAGACTAACAGCAAACTTTTCAGCAGAAACCTTACAAGCCAAAAGGAATTAGGATCCCATTTTTAGTCTTCTTAAACAGAATAATTGCCAACTGAGAATTTTGTATCCTGGAAAATATATGTTTCATAAATGAAGGAGAAATAAAGTCTTTCTCAGACAAGACAAGAAAACACTAAGAGAATTTGTTACCACTAGACCTGTCCTACAAGGTATGTTTAAAAGTGTTCTTTACATGGAACAGGACAATTAAAACTCACCAGTGTAAAAACATTCAAAAGTTAAAACTCACAGATCTTATAAAACAGTAACATGAGGGAGCAAACAAAGCAACTAGGTAACAATAAACATGAAGACCAGAACAGTATCTCACATATCAATGCTAACATTGAACATAAATGGTCTTAATGCTTCATTTAAAAGATACAGATTGGCTAAATGGACTAAAACACACACACACACCTCAAATATACGTCGTCTCCAAGAAACTCATTTAACTTGCAAAGATTCTCATAGACTCAAGGTAAAGAGGTGGAAACAAATATTCCATGCAAATGGAAACCAAAAGCAAGCAGGAGCAGCTTTTTTCATATCAGATAAAATAGACTCTAAATCACCAATGGTCAAAAATGACAAAGTCAGCCATCATATAATGAAGAAGGGAGCAATTCAACAAGAAGATATAACAACCCTAAATATATATGCACCTAACACTGGAGCTCCCAGATTCATAAAATAATTCTACTTGAGCTCAGCAAGGAAATAAACAGCAACATGATAATAGCCAGAGCGTTCAATATTACACTGAAAGAAATGGACAGATCATCAAGGCAACAAATTAAAAAAGAAATACTGGACTTAAATTGGACTCTACAACAAATGGATCTAACAGAATTTATATTAATAGAACATTCTACCCCCAAACTTCAAAATATACATTCTTCTCATCAGCACATAGGATTTTTTTCTAAGACAGATCATAAGTTAGGCTGCAAAACAAATATCAGAAAATTTAGAAAAATTTAAATTACATATGAATCTTCTTGAACCACAGTGGAGTAACACTAGAAATCATTCCACCAAAAATTGTCAAAACTACAAAAACACATGGATATTCAACAACTGGATAGTAAATGATCCTTGGGTCAATGACGAAATCAAGATGGAAATCAAAAGAATTTCCAAATTGAATGACGCAGATGACATAAGCTTCCCAAATCTCTGAAATACAGGAAAAGCAGCGCTAAAAGGGAACTTTATAGCCTTAAATCCCTACCTCAAAAAGACAGAAAGATTACAAATTACTAATGTCACACCTCAAGGAACTAGAAAAAGGAAGAACAAACAAATCCCAAAGCTAGCAGAAGAAAAGAAACACAAAGATCAGAGCAGAACTAAATTAAATTGAAAACAAAAACAATAGAAAGGATCAATGAAACAAAAAAGTTGGTTCCTTGAAAATAAACAAAAACAATAGACCACTAGCCATAAACAGAAGAGAAAGGGATCAAATAAGCTCAATCAGAAATGAAAAAGAAGACAAGTGATACCAAAGAAATATGAAATTTTATCCAAGACTACCATGAAAACGTCTATGCACACAAACTAGAAAATCTAGAGGGAATGGTTAGATTTTTAGAAACACAAAAGCTCCCAAGTTTGAATCACAGGAAGAAACAGAAATCCTAAACAGATCAATATTGAGTGGTGAGACTGAAACAATACTTTTAAAAAACTCCCACCAAAAAAACCCCCAGACTAGATGGACTCATAGATAAATTCTACCAGACCTAAAAGGAAAAAAGAAACTCTTCTCGACATTGCCCTAGGCAAAGAATTTATGACTAAGAGCAAATGTAAAAACAATAAAAATAAATAAAATGGGACTTAGTTAAACTAAAAATATTCTGCATAGCAAAGGAAATAATCAAAACAGTAAATAGACAACCTCCAGAATAGCAGAAAATATTCACAAAGTATACATCCAACGAAGGGCTAATCTCCAGAATCTACAAAGAAGTCAAATCATCAAGAAAAAAACAAATAATCCCATCAAAAAGTGAGACAAATATATAAACAGATTCTTTCAAAAGAAGATAGACAAATAGCCAACAAACATATGAAAAAATGCCCAACATCACTAATCATCAGAGAAATTCAAATTAAAACCACAATGAGATACTGCCTTACCCCTATCAACATAGCCATTATTAAAAAGTCAAAAAACAATAGATGTTGGTTTGAATGCAATGACAAGAAAATGCTTATACACTGTTGATGGGAATGTAAACTAGTACAACCTCTCTGAAAAACTGTATGGAGATTCCCCAAAGAACTAAAAGTAGACCTTCCATTTGATCCAGTTATCCCACTACTGGGTATCTACCCAAAGGAAATGAAATCATTTTATCAGAAAGACACCTGCACTCAAACCTTTATCCCAGCACAATTCACAAATACAAAAACGTGGAAACAACCTAAGTGCCCATCAATTGGATAAAAAAAGTAAAATATATATATATATACACACACCCCATGGAAGACTACTCAGCAATAAAAAGGAATGAAATAATGCCTTTTGCAGCCACTTGGATGGAACTGAAGACCATTATCCTAAGTGAAGTATCTCAGAAATGGAAAAACAAATACCACATGTTCTTACTTATAAGTTGGAGCTAAACAAGGGGTATATATGATCATAAAGTGGTATAATGGACATTGAAAACTAAGAAAGAGAGAGGGTGGGAGGGGGGTGAGGGATAAAAATCTATCTATTGGGTATAATGTACAGTATTCTGGTTACAGGTACACTTGTGCCCCTTAAATCTATTGAAATTAAAAAAATATATTAATAGCTGAGCTTTTAGCATCGAAAAATGGCTACTTTTTACCAAAACACAATTATATTTAGAATGCAAACAACAGAGGTCAATCATATGTACCAATCATCTATAGATTAATGTAATTCTGGTGAAAGAGTTCCATTTTCATTTCTTATTAAATAATAGTATCCTGTTGAAGAACTGAGATATGTCAAAAATTATCACAGAGAAGTAAAAATGACTGTAATATGTAATTAGAATTAATAAGGATTAAAAACTGAAATCTGGGTTGATTGGAATCTGTGTTGATTAAAAATGTGCATCCAACTTTGTCTCCAGAGTTTCTGGTCGCTCTATTTTATTTCTGTTTGCATCTTATTTTCCTAATCAGAAGATTTAAAGAAGACTGGCAATGGCTCAAGATTACCCAGAAGGATGAAAATCATATCATGGGCAACTAATTATAGGGGGATTATTCAAAAGTGTTGGCCAACTATAAAAAATAATTTGATAAGAAAATTAAGTTCTAGAGTAAAAAGAAGCATTCAGAAATTTTTTGGAAAACCGATTCTCATTTCCGTCTCACAATTGATTAAGCTATAACAAGTACTATTAAGGATGTAAATCAAACCTGGTAACCAAATCAGGAAAGGAAAGCCAAATATTTTCAAATCCTATACTCTGGGAAAGGGCAGTTTCTTAAGTCATGAATGTATCATTCTACACCATCACCACAAGGACCATTTAATTCGGCTTTGAATTAGATTGTTATGCAGATGTTGCACAAAAATAATTAAAAATTCTAATTGATTTTTTGTCAACATAGGGTGTACCAGATGTTACACAGTAAGCTTTGGTCATTACCCTATTGTCAAAAATTACTATGAAAAATAGCAATTTACTTATAATTATAATAAAATAATGTCTATAAAATTTAAGGTTGTATCCTTTCAATACTTACTCGAATTCTTAAAGTAATTGAAAAATCCCTTTTCCTCAAATTATATTTTTTATTAAATTAAAGATTAAAGAATAAATAAATTGAAGGGGTTGAAAGAACATAATGACCCTCAGACAAAGGATAAATAGTTATTTTTTTCCTTCTAAGTGTTTCTCCTCTTAAAGTTAAAAATCTGCATAAAGAAATACTAATTATATCAGTTTTCTAATACTTCTGATTCACAGAGGCTTTGACTTCCTCTCAATTTTAATTCTGCCAAGCATCCTTTGCAATATCACCATCCAACTTAGATAATTCTTCCAACACAGTTTCTTGGTTTCTCCTTGTTTAATTATCTTTTTCACTCCAGCAAACCACTGACTTTGCCAAGTTTGTCATTATCTATCTTTAAACTGTTCTACTGGAAAAACTACCTTTTTGATCATACCTTCCTGCATCTAGTCACCATGACTACTACGTTTAAAGCCACTCCCAGTCTCCCAGGCTATTAATCCACCTTTGCTTTCACCAGCTTCCCGACTCAGTATGAACCCCATAATCATTTCATACAGCACACTCTCAGCAGCACCAGCATTTTCTTCCTCTGCTCTCTATTCTACCAAAATGTCTCTAAAAATCCCTATTATTGCTTCAAACCATCAGTATGCTCTTTTGCTTCTGACATTCAGTTGGGCTAGGGACAAACTACTTTAAAGGCCTTGACCAGATTCAAAACTGTTCTTCAGTCCTTTTGGGATCTGAACTACTAATGGTTGATTAGTACTCCTGGGCTATAGCCCTTCGGGGTCTCAGTGGAAAGCCAGAGAGTTTGTTTCTTTGTAGGTCTTATTTCTAAGTTTCGATTGCTAAAAACCCTGGTATGTTTCTCAGACTCTCAGCTACCACTTCCTCATCAGCCACTCACCTTTCAACAGCTGCTTTGGAATTAAAAATAACAAAGGGAAAAGCAGCTTCATCTGGCAGGTTCACCTATTTAGGTTTCCCTTCACCCCAGATTTTGAGTCTTATGAATCCTACTACTTCAATAGCTCTCCTATGCCTTCTAACAGATGCTATTTTATGTTTTGCCCAGGTTTCTAGTTCTCAATGAAAGAATGGCTCAGAAACAAACTAGTTTCGTTACTTAAAGCAGAAGTCTATATTTAGTTTGTATTTACTCATCGACTATGTCTCCCACTAGAATACAAGTCCCCTGAAGAAAATAACTTTGTCTTCTGTTTATTGCTGTGTCCCCCACACTTCTAGAGTAGAGCCTGGCACATAGCATTCAATAAATATTCCATGAGGAATGAAATGAACATGTAACAGAAAAGAAAACTAAAAAGCGGAGCAGACAAATCAATAGTTGCAGAACTAGTAGGTGGTAGTACTGGGAGTAGACCTAGGTTTAATGTTCTTGCAGCAGAAAGTAATACTGACACATCTTATTTGAGCAACTCCTCTCAAAAATATTATTGATAAATTTGTTTAAAATAAATATTTTATTTTTTAAGACAGGGTCTCACTCTGTCCCCCAGGCTAGAGTGCTGTGGTGTCATCATAATTCACTGCAACCTCATTGCTCACACCCCTCCTGGGTTTGAGCAATCCTCCTGCCTCAGCTTCCCGAGTAGCTAGGACTACAGGCACAAGCCACCTTGCCTGGCTAATTTTTCTATTTTTTTTATATAGACAGGGTCTCACTCTTGCTCAGGCTAATCTCAAACTCCTGGCCACAAGGGATCCTCCCACCTGGGGCCTTCAAAAATGCTAGGATGACAGGTGTAAGCCACTATGCCTGGCCAAAAATAAATATTTTAATGTTAGTGACCATAAAAGAACAAGTAAGTTTTTTAATTTTCACATATAAGTTTATTTTTGTGATAACATTTTCATCATAGTAGTAATGAAATTAAATATGTAGGCTCAACAGCTAGACTATAGGATTGAATCTTGGCTCTGTCATTTAGTAGCTGTTTCACCCTGGGCAAGTCTCTTAATTGTTCTAGATTCAGTTCCCCAATCTGTAACATGTAGCTAATAGAGTTAATAGCAGTGTAAAATGCACAGGATTCTTGCACATATTAATGAAATTAATAAGTGCTAAGTACTCACAACAGTGCCTGACACATGAGACGTGTTCAGTAAACATTAGGGGGTAGTGGTGGTAGATAACTACTTCTCCAATTATTCATGTGCTACGAGGCATGTACTATAAGTTGTCATCACAGTAATTTATAAGTAATTTTATTTAAAATATTTCACCCATATATTAAGTTACTTCTCAAATTTTTATGAGTTACAAGTTAACAATATTCCCAAATGTTTTGTTGTTGTTTTTAAATTACTGGTTCAAGATGATGGACTAGGCACACATATTGTCTTCAGCTCCCTCCTCCTATCTGTCAGTCAATTATTGAAATAACAGCAAGAACAAAAGACTTATATCCATAGAAATGCAGAGAAGGTAGATGGGATAGCAAAAGCAGATTAACCCAAATAGAGGGAGTCATAGCTCAGGTCAGCACAAGAGAAGGTTTAATGTAGTTGGATGCTATTTACTTTTTACTGACAAATCTCCCTTTCTGCTTCTCTCTCCCTAATTGGCAGGGAGAGCTGGTTGGCCAATCTACAATTTACATGCCCTTCTGCATACATGACTCCTGCAATCAGGACAATCATTTAGGGGGTAGTAATGTTATGGCAGAGAAAACCAAAACAAGCCTCCTATAAAAATCCATTCAGTTCTTCATTAATAAATATATACAAACAATAAACAATGAGGAATATGAACAGAACAAAGGCAAGAGAAGAAAAGAGAGACAAAGATTATATACTGCTATAGACTAAATTGTGTTTCCCCCAAAACTCATGTTGAAGCTCTAACTGCCAATGTGACTATATCTGGAGACAAGGCTTTTAGGAAGTAATTAAGGTTAAATGAAGTCATAAGGGTGGGGTCTTGATCCAGGATTAGTGGTCTTATAAGAAAACTGAGGGAGCGAGTTCTTTCTCTCTCTCTGTCATGTGACAACCCAGTGATAAGTCTGTCTACAAGCCAGAAAGAGAGCCCTCACCAGAACCTGGCCATACTGGGACCCTGATCAAGGACTTTCAACTTCCAGAACTATGAGAAAATAAATTTCTATTGTTTAAGGCACTCAGTCTATAGTATTTCGTTATGGCATCCCAAGCTAACTAACATACATAACTCATAACAGAGAAAACGAAAATAACTCAAGGTTCAGCAATGAATTATAATTGTCATCCTCAGATATATTCAAAAAGACATGCTGCATTCATAAAAAATCTATCCTTTAAAAGGAGCAAAGAATAAGAAAAGTCATAGAAATTAAAACTATAACTGTGAATATGAAAACAAAATTAATATAAATACTAAGAGAAAAAAATGAAGATATCTCCCCCAATGTAGAGGAAAGACTAAAACAATGGAACATATAAAAGAAGAAAAATAGAAACACAGAAGATCAATTCAAGAAGGTCACTGCTATGGTTTGAATGTTTGTGCCTCCTTCCCCCAAATTCCTATGCTGAAATCCTAATGTCCAAGTAATGTTATTAGGAGGTGAGGACATTGGGTGGTGGGACTAGATAAGGAGGGCAGAGCTCTTGTGACTGGAATTAGTGGGCTTATAAAAGTGACTACAGAGAGCTAGCTAGCCCCACTTCCACCATGTGAGGCCACAAGGAGAAGGCGGAACCATCTATGAACAAGAAATTGGTCCTCACCAGGGACCAAATCTGCCATACCTTGATTTTGGGCTTTCCAGTCTTCAGAACTATAAGAAATAAATTTCAATTGTTTATAAGCTACCCAGTTTATGGTATTTTCTTATGGCACATCTGAATGGACTAAGACAGTCAGCATCCATCTCCATACTTTCCAGAAAAAGAGAAGAGAGATAAGAGAGGAGAGGGAATAATTGAAGAGATAGCATAATGTGTTCCATGGCTAAATAAAGATAGGAGTCTTCAGAATGAAAGATATCACAAAGGGCAAAAGAAACTCCACATACTTAGATATTTCTGGTTAAATTTCAGAACAAGAATTAAGAAGAGATAAAAAAAAATATATACATATATATATATATATATATAGAACTTTCCTCTCCCCAGAAGTTAGCAACTCCAAATTCTGAAAGACAATGGGAAAATGTCTTCAAAATTTGTGGAAAATGATTTTGAGTCGTGAATTCTCTGGCCAATGACATTATCAATCAACTATGAAAGCAAAATGAAGACATTTCAGACATTTAAGTTCAGAAAATGTACCTCCATGCCTTTTCTTTTAATTACTGAAAGACATTTTTACTAGAGCAAAATGAAAGAGTTTCAAGAAAGAGGAATTGATGGGCATAAACTGGAATTCAAGAAACACTGCACAAAAGATGGAATACAACAAACATAAATTTCAGAGTGACAGCTGGCCAAGGGACCCGGTAAGAAATCATTACATATAAGCACATTTAAGACACACTGTGATAAAAGAGCCAGAGTATATTAGTAATATGACAGAAGGCAATTTTTTTTTGTAAAAATAGTAAAAATGGAGGCAGTTTGAAATTCCTGGATGAACATTATTGCTTAAAAAGTATTTGTTGAGGCCCGGCGCGGTGGCTCACGCCTGTAATCCTAGCACTCTGGGAGGCCTAGGCGGGCAGATTGTTTGAGCTCAGGAGTTCGAGACCAGCCTGAGCAAGAGCGAGACCCCCGTCTCTACTAAAAAAAATAGAAAGAAATTAT
>NW_012148786.1:1081358-1098992 GCF_000956105.1 Propithecus coquereli | reverse complement strand
AATCAAATTTCAGAATGAATCTATAGTAGATAATTGGAGGTAATTATAGCTAATACATATTTTAATACCTGAAATTATTGAAGTACTAGCATATCAGACAGAATTTGGGATATGCAGGAAGATTGGAGGAAAGTTAACAGATGCTAGCTTCATCATTCATTGTGTGAAGATGAAAGATAACAGTTTAAAACAGTTGGATACAAAAATAAAGCTTAACTTTTACTAATTAAATTTATAATAAAAAATAAGCTCTTAAGGAGTAATAACTGGAAGGAGTAAAGAGAACTAGTTCTTACGTTCCACTGTGAAGAAAGTAGATTTTTCTTAGAGGTGACCTAACTAGAAATACACAAAATTACAACACACATCACAAGAAGAACTAAAAAAATAAATGGTCAAAAATAGCTATGTGTAAGAAAGGGAATTGGGAATATGGATTAAAAGAGAGTCTTTTATTATTTGTTTTCTTCTTCAACATTGTTTGAATTTTTATGTCTATGCCCATACATTAAAATTGTAAAATTATATTTTTGAGTTTTATTGAAACTTATTCCATTAATATTACTTTATAGCTCAGTGCATTCTCTTCATCATGCTAGAATTGCATGAAATGCATGTGGAATTTTTCCTATGAAGGAAAAATGACACCTTGTGTGTTTTGTCAGTTCAAGGAGTTAGAAACTTTCTAACCATAGGTTCTAGTTTTATTTTTCCCCAAATAAGAAACATTCCACTATTTTTATGACCCTCCATATCCAAAATGCTTTATTATGTCCTGCACTGTTTTCTGGGATGCAAAAGCCTATTAAGCATTCCTTTTCTCCTACGGAGATTTCTTAATAAAGAAAAATTGCAAATAAGAGGGTAGAGTAGACATGATATAATTTTACACATTTGTGTTTCCTGAGTAGACACAATTCAACATTTATAATATTAATAAATAAGTAATATATGAGCAATATATGTCTATACCCAGGTTGGGTGGTATAGGTATCAGGCTGCATTTCTACCTTTGAATCCCACTTGACTTTTACATTATAATTGGATTTTATGTATGTAGAATTTATGGCGTAATAGCATAAAAATTAAAAAAAAAAACCCTATGTGAATTGTAAGCATATTAGAAGAATGCTGTATTTAAAATATTCATTATCGTTTATAAAAGTAATGTAAAAATAATTCTAAGTGTTCCCTTGTTGAAAATGAGCAAATTTTTGGTTTTGGAAGTGATATCAACATGTATTTACATATTTGTAACTAGAAAATATTATCTCTATTAATCCTTAAACTTTTACTCACTGGGAAAGTACATCTTTAGAAAAATAGCCAAGAAAATTTTAAAAGGTTCTAGATATTTTTAGCCATGTCATACAGCTCTCCTTTTGAGAATAATAAAAATTAAAATATATGCAATATAATTTTACAAGTATACTGAGAAAATCTTTTAAAATATAACCAGTATTCAAAGTCTGAAGCATAATTTGTGATTTAGATTAAATCTGTAAATAGACAAGCAAGCATAAATCTATGTAATTTACGTAAAAATGGCATATAGCTGTTAACTGTCTTTTCAGTGAGATTTTTCTTTCCTCTTGTTTCCCCTTAAAAATGATCACAATTACCAGCAGTGCTTTCAGGCACCTGACACTAATTGTATTATTTCTCTGAAAACTTTCATGACATCATATTGCCATGACAAGTTTAGAAATTTATGTACCTGCTGAATTTCTAAATTGAAATGAGATTGTGCAGATAATTCAAAGATGATTCAGGATGACAGTTGTTATTTTGTTTTAGAAGAGAGAGGCATCAAAAACTAGAACTTGTGATTGTCTTCCTATTTTGTGGAAATTAAAAATTTTATTTCTTGAATGTTTCATTCAGACTTTATATGGCTAAGATGCATTCTATACAACTGAAGGAAATTGAACAAAGACTAGGTATTAGATGATATTAAGAAATCATTATCAATTTTGTTCATGTAATAATTCTATTATGGTTAAATGCTCCTTAAAGTTTTTATCTATTAAAGATACATATTGATGTATTTATGAGTTAAAATGATATGTTGTTGAGATTTGCACTAAAATATTTAAAAAAATAGAAAAGGTAAGAAGAAGAAAAAATTAAATGGTATAAAGCTGATGGTTTTTGAAGCTGAGCAATGGTACATGGAAGTTCACTGTGCCTTTCTACTTTTGTAGGGATTTGAAATTTTCTATTAATATAATGAAAAAAATTAACTAAAAGAGACATTAAAAATAGCCAAATTATAACAAAAAGTATTACATCATTTGATTTATATTTTTATGACAGAACCATATTGTGTTGTTAATATTCTTAATTAGATTATATAACTCTTCAGGATAAAGACTTTATCTTTTTTTAAAATAGACTTTATCCTTTACATCTTTTTTATCGCTATAATCCCTAGTACATAACTAATAAGCAGAAGGCGCTAAATGAAAGGCTTATGGGATGAATAAGGCCAAATCAAGAAATATAAGTAATGAAAACATTTTATTCATACTTTTATTATAAATATTTAATAATATTTATGTCACAAAACCTTCCAACTTGTTCTTTTCATTATAAAACCAAATGTTTTCTTACCAAATTTTTAGTGATTTTTCAAAGTACATCCCTAGGCTTAAATACATTATGAAGAGTTCATATGTTTCATGCTTTTAATTTCTAGAACTTGTTAGCATGATTCTCCATGGGAGACAAAAGGGAATGTGGCTGTAGAGCTAATTTTCACACAATTACTTTATCAGTTTCTAATATATTTATATTCATTCAAGTACTAATATGATTAAAAGGAACTAAAAAATAAAATGTAGTAGGTCATTAAATACGAAATGTCTGATTTTGAATCAAAAGTTTAGTTTGTTATATCTCAAACAAGAAGCAATATAATTAATCAAAATATGTTCCTAAACGATTGACACAGTTTTGCCATCTTAACAGTAACTTGTTTATGTCAGCAGAAAAGAATTCCAGAGAATGAGTGGCAATGAAATCTCAAAAGGTGTTTTCCACAGCTAGTTGAGAATTGAATATGTTTCCTTGCAAAAAATGGTCCAAAGCCTGGAAGAAGTGTTAGTTTGTTGGTGCAAGGCTTGGTGAAAATGGTGGATTACAGAGAGTTTCCAGTGTTGTTTGTGCAACATGTGGTCAAGCTATGTCTTGCAAGAAGATTGGCCTGTCTCTATTGACCAATCTCAGCTGCTTAATCACAAGCATCCTCATCATTTTATCCAGTTGGTTGCAGTAGATAACCTCTATAATCGATTGACCAGATTTCATAAAGCTGTAGTGGATAATACCAGCACTGGACCACCAACCAGACACCAGTAGCCTTTTTTGATGAATATTCAGTATTGGACTCTGTTTCAGCACTTTATCTTTATCCAAACATTGTGCAGAATGCTTATGATTGTCAAAGCAAATTCATTTTTATCACACGTAGCAATATGGTGTAGAAATGTTTTGCCTTTATGTCAATGACAGCAACGAAAGGCAAGCTTGGAGACGTTTTCTCTTCTGATGCTCATTTAATTCATGCAGAACCCATCTATCCAGGTTCCTTACCTTGACGATTTTTTGAATGGTCCAATATGGTTGGAATAGTAATGTCGAATCCTGCTGCTAATTAATTCACAGGTCGAGATGGATTCGTTTCCACTACAGCTTTCAGCTCATCATTATCCACCTTGGTCTCAGGTCGCCCATATGGCTCATTTTCAGGATTTAAATCGCCAGAACAGAACTTCTCAAACCAATGGCATAGTGTGCGTTCATTAGCCACATCCTTCTCAAATACTCCCTTGATATTTTGAGCTGTCTGCATTGCATTGGCTTCACTATGGAACTCATATTCAAAAATAACATGAATTTTTGACTTATCCATGGTTTCACAAAATTTCTCTAAAAACTTTTGAAAGATAATCACAGCCAAAATGTGCATTTGAAAGACTGAGGATGTACCTTCACAATAAACATAAAACAAGAAGTGTCGAAGTGCAATGTCAGAGATATCAAGTGTCACACTTAGTACTTAAGGAAATCAGACATTTCATTCTCAGTAACCCAGCACAAAGACATGATTGATAAAATGGGTCACTAATCTGTTCCTACAAAATGTTATTTTCTAAAAAATTGCTTACATTTTAAGTGGAAAAATAATCCTTCAGAAATGAAAATTCATAAAACACTTATAATGAACATTTTATCCTATTCTGACTTCTTCCTCATTTTTACAAAAGGAAACCTTTGAAAAGAAAGAGTAGAATTATTCTTGTAAATACATAATCATAAGAATGCATTTTAAATGTAAAGATAGAACAGAAAATTAATTTAGAAGTGTTAAGTCAGTATGCAGATTTTGTTGAATTTGTAAAAAAAGTCTTTTCAAAATGTAAATTCATTGAAGAAGCATAATTTATCTGTTTTTTTTTCTTTTTATTTGAGCATATTACAGAGATACAAATGTTTAGGTTACATATATTGGCTTCACCCCACCTGAGTCAGAGCTTGAAGAGTGTCCATCTCCTCCCTCTTCCCACCTGCCAAACATGCAGTGAATGTTACTACTATATGTGCACATAAGTGTTGATCAGTTCATACCAATTTGATGGTGGTGCATGTGGCACTTGTTTTTCCATCTTGTGATACTTCACTTAATAGAATGGGCTCCAGCTCTATCCAGGATGATACAAGAGGTGCTAGATCACCATTGTTTTTTGTGGCTGAGTAGAACTCCATGGTATACATATACCACATTTGATTAATCCACTCATGTATTGATGGGAACTTGAGTTGTTTCCACATCTTTGCAATTGTGAATTGTGCTGCTATAAACATTCGAGTGCAGATGTCTTTTTCATAGAATGTCTTTTGTTCCTTTGGGTAGATGCCCAGTAACAGGATTGATGGATCAAATGGTAGTTCTACCATGGAGGTATCTCCATATTACTTTCCACAGAGGTTGTATTAGTTTGCAGTCCCACCAGCAGTGTATGAGTGTTCCTATCTCTCCACATGCACGCCAACATTTATTGTTTGGGGACTTTTTGATGAAGGCCATTCTCACTGGAGTTAAGTGATATCTCATTGTGGTTTTGATTTGCATTTCCCTGATGATTAGAGATGTTGTCCATCGTTTCCATATGTTTTTGGCCATTCGTCCCTCTTCTTTTGAAAAGAGTTTCTGTTTATGTCCTTTGACCACTTTTTGATAGGGTTGTTTTATTTTTTTCTTGTTGATTTTCCTGAGTTCTGTATAGATTCTAGTTATCAGCCCATATCGGATGTGCAGCATGGAAATATTTTCTCCCATTCTGTAGGTTGTCTGTTTGCTCTCATGATCGTTTCCTTGGCTGTTTCCTAGCTTTTTAATTTGATCAGGTCCCATTTATTTACTTTTATTTTACTATTTGTAACTTTTCTTGTCTTTATTTCTCATTCTGATTTTTCCATATGCTATTTTTTAGGAAGAATCAGCAAAGGTTTTCAAAATATTCCATTCTTAATAGTTAATACTACCCCATGAACATATAATTATACTTCATAAAGATATAGGAAATAGGACAAACTGTTTGAAACATTCTAAATTTTCTAACTTTTAAAATCTGTCCCAAAATATTATATCTATATAAAATTGGAGAGAATGGAGAGTATGTGGTGCATGTGTATGTGTTTACAAAAAAAAACAACAACAAAAAAGACCGAGAAAAGGAAAGGTCTAGTAGGAGATTAAAAAGAAAGATGGGTAGATCATTGTTATAGAGATAGCCATCGGCTGGTAGATTTAAGAGATCTAAAGGGGGGACCTATCTGACACTGTTCATTACTCAGTCACCTAACTCACAAATGGAATTTATTTTCTGAGAAAAAAACACAAATATCATGAGTTTGATTTTTTAGATTATACTATAATAATTTGAGTATATTCCAATAATAATGCTTAGTCTTAAATGTATTATTTCAGTGAAATATTTTTTTGACTTTTGATACAATGCTGTCATGAAGATATTATTTTGGAAATCAGACACATAAATTGAGAGAGAAATGAAGAAAGTAAATCTTCTACAAAAACATACTTGATATGATTTCAATCTTCTTAAATGTGCTAAGATTTATTCTGTGGTCTAACATATAATCTATCTTGGAGAATGTTCTATGTTCCCTGAGAAGAATGTGTATTGTGCTGCTGTTGGATGGAATGTTCTATATATGTCTGCTTTGTCCATTTGGTGTAAAGTGTAGTTTAAGTCCAGTGTTTCCTTATTAACTTTCTGTCTGGGTGATCTGTTCATTGTTGAAAGTGGGATAGTGAAGTCCCCTACTATTATTGTACTGCAGTCTATCTCTCTCTTCAGATCTATTAATATCTGATGTTAGGTGCATATATATTTATAATTTTTGTACATTATTGATGAATTGATCACTTTATCATTATATAATGGCTGTCTTTGTCTTGTTTTACAGTTTTTGATTTAAAATCTACTTTGTCTGATATAACTATAGCTACCCGTGTTCTCTTTCCATTTGCATAGAGTGTCTTTTTCCATCCATTCACTTTCAGTTTATGTGTGTACCTAAAGGTAATGTGAATCTCCTTTAGGCAGCATATAGTTGGATGTTGTTTTTTCACCGATTTAGCCCCTCTATGTCTTTTGATTGGATAATTTAATACATTCACATTCAAGGTAATTACTGATATGTAAGGACTTACTACTGCCATTTTGTTAATTATATTCTTGTTGTTTTGTAGATCTTTTGTTCCTTTCTTCCTCTCTTGCTATCTTCCTTTGTGATTAGATGATTTTCTCTAGTGTTATACTTTGATACCTTACTTTTTATGTTTTGGGTATCTACAATACGTTTTGTTTTTTGGTTACCAGAAGGCTTACATAAAATATTTTGCAGTTATAACAGGCTATTTTCAGCTGATAACAACTTAACTTAGAATGTATAAGATAAATCTATACTTTTATTGCACCCCCTATTTTATGTTTTTGATGTCACGATTTACTTCTTTTTGTATTAAGTATCCCTTAAAAATTATTTTAGCTATTATTAGTTGAATAGTTTTGTCTTTTATCTTCATACTAAAGATATAAGTGACTTTCACACCACTATTACATATTAGAGTGTTCTGAATTTGACTATGTACTTATATTTTCATCTATTTTCTTGTTACTCAAAAACATCCTTTTCTTTCAGTTTGAAGAACTCTCTTTAGCATTTTTTGTAAGACAGGTCTAGTTGTAATGAACTCTTTAAGCTTTTGCTTGTCTGAGAAAGTATTTATCTCCCCTTCTTTTCTGAAGAACAGATTTTCTGGGCAAATTATTCTTGGTTGGCCTTTTTTATTTTTCTTTCAGCACTTTAGATATAACATTTCATTTTGTCTTGGCTGATAAAGTTTCTGCTGAGAATTTCACTGCTAGACTTATTGAAACTACCTTACATATGAGTTGCATCTTTTGTCTTGCTGCTTTCAGGACCCACTCTTTGTCCTTGATTTTTCACAGTTTGATTTCTTGTATTTTATTAAAATTCACTGGATTCCTTAAAATAATTATTTTTAATTCTTTGTCAGGCTGTTTATACATCTCCATTTTGGATGGGGTCAGTTATTGAGAGATCATTGTGTTCTTTTGGTGGTGTTATGTGTCCTTGGTTTTTCTTGTCACCTTACATTGATATCTGCACATTTGGTGTACCTCTTGTAGACTTTTCCAGGCTGGTTTCTCTGTGAAAAGACCTTCCTCTACAGGAGTTGTGAAGAGTGCTTGCTGGGTAGAGCATAGTCATTCTAGCACCAGTGAGGGTGCCAGCTGTGTAGTTTCTGTGCTACTTTGTCAGCTGAGATCAGTGTTGACAAAGATTGCATGGATTTTCACCGGCCAACACTGTGAATATCCATAGTGGCAGTGAGGCTTGTTGGGGGTCTTTGGTGGTGATCACTGCTAAAGTCCTCTTGATCTCTATTTTTGCTACCAGAGAAGCTGTAATGCAGAGGAATCACTCTTGGCACAGAGCCTGGCTTATGGGCTTGCTTGTAGTGGTGGTGGCACTTGTATCTGATAAGTGGTGCCTGTGGAGTGGCCACAGAGCTGAGACCTGAAGCATGGGAAGCATAAAGGGACTGCTGTTCTGGAAGCCAGGGTGGTAATGTCACAGTGCGTGGAACATAGATTCCCCCACTGCCAAGTTTGTAACAGTGTACAAGGAGTGGATGTTTGTGAAGTAGGAGGAGAGTCAAGAATGGAAGCACAGGTGCATGAAGAGTTAGAGCAGCTCCAAGATCAGAATGGGGCTTAGTTCTCTCTATGGTAGTTGTGATGGTGTCTAGAGTGTCGGCACCCACAGCAAAGGATTGGTTTTGAGTCCTGGAGTGTGAACTAGCTCACTATGGCAATGATTCTGATATCTAGACATGATCAGGCCCAATGTAGTTGCAGAGCCCAGGTCTGGAGTGTGGTCACTCATATAGTGGCCACAATTCTAGGGCTGCACTGACCAGGTTGGGAAAGGTGTTGGCTCTTTCCTTGAAGCAGCTGAACAGTGGCCATTTCTTGTGGAGGTGGAGGGGGGTGCGATATGTAATCCATCTTTTAATAAAGAATTGTTAAAGTGGTTGAGGCTGTTGTTTACCTCAGTGGCAAGGGATACCTTTGTTTTTCATGGAGCAGGCTGCTGGGTACCACAGTGGTTCCCACCATGTGACTGAGATGCATAGCCTTCACCTTTCTTCTTTGCTCCTAACTTTCTTCTGGCATCTCAGGTATGCTTCTCTCACCAATGATCCTCTCTATGTGCTCATTCTCAATTTTTTTTGCTCAACTATATTGCTATAGATTCTTTAATGTGAACATGGGCCCTCTATGGGCTATTGTGGTTTTTGAAGAGCTGTCCATATTTTTATTTTATTTTATTTTATTTTATATTTTTGTGGTGGGATGAAGGTTAGTACCTCCTACTCCACAATCCCAGTGATGTCACTCTCCCAGAATGTTTTTTTTAAATGAATAAATTGTACCAGCTATGAAAAAGAGGGCTTAGATTAGATAAATACTTCTAAACAATAGAAATATAACTGAGTTCAGGAAACAAAGAATCAAATCAAACTAGAGCTTATCCTGAGGAGAGTTCCACCAGGAAAGTGATGGAGTGAATTCATCCAGCAGTTTCTGCAGTAAAGTCTAGAGCATGAAGAAGAAGGAATTGGGAAGAAAGTAGATATTTGTAGTAGTTAATGGGTAGAGACTGGAAAGTAAAGCAATTTTATAAACCTGCAGGGTCTAGAATCCAAAAATGTAAACTTAGTGCTCATTTCCACCATTTACTGGCTGTAGAGTACATGCATACTAAAGCAGGGAAAGAAGTCAAGCCAGACAGATAAGGATGGCTAAGCTAGCTTTATCCTAAAACAAGCAAATGAGGCAGAGAGAAGTTTCCCATAAGGCAGAAAATGTCTCTGCACGCCCTTCTTATTTCCCACTTCCTTGTTTTTCACAAACTACTGAATAATAAAAAAAAAAAAAAGTGGAGCGATTGTGCCCAAACTAGGAGTAGTACAGTGTGGAAGTAGACTTACACAAGTGAAACATGAGGCATAGAATTCCTAAGCCTAGTAAGATCTTGGTAATTGCTACTAGGAATGGGGGTCTCTGAACACTGTATTTGTCCTCATCCATTACCTCACAGCTGTGACATGGTAAGGCAAAGTCTAACATTATTTCAGCTAGTTCCTAAAAAGGATCTTCAGGTCCAATACAGAAGTGGGTGGGTCAGTCACTGTTAAAAATTCAGAATGCTGTCACAGAAAAGAAATTAATCAGCAAACAGATGAGTATCCCTACCATGCAGATGTCTTCTAAGGAACTCTTTCTGTCTTCCTACAGAAATCTGAAAATCCTACTCACAGAATAAGACTATAGGAAATAGAAAAATTTCCCAATGTTAAGTACTCTAAAGCTCTGAATAAAAACCACACCATTTTTGACAGAACTATGAGATAATAGAGATGTCCCAAGTTCTTTAATCAGGACAGAAAATTCCTGATCCCCAAACCTAACAATAATAGTGATAATGAATTTTTAAAACCCCATTGACTAATCTCATTTACAATATAAATTTAAACATTCGAAGTAACACTTAGCAGTAAAATACTGCAATGTTACTGAAACAAAAACTTAGGAAATTTCCACCCAACAATACTTTTCTTGGAAAATGCTCCCTAACATCAGTGAAAACTCACAAGGTAACTACAAGAGAAACTGTATTATGCAAAAAGACACATTTATCCTGGTCCAGACTACTAGGTCCAAGGATTGGAAGAAAAGTCTTCTCAAAGATTTCTGGACTTGGAGCCAGAAAGAGCTGCAGAGGTGTCTCTCTCAAAGGACAAAAGGTTTTAGCAGCTTTATTTTTTTGTAAAATGAAGAAAACTGTCTGCAGTAGAGGAAAAGAAGAAAGACAATAAACAAAGAAAAACAATATTAAGGGTTGAAGCTTTCAAATCCCTGGCTACTAAGGTTATGCAAATTCTGAATTTTTCTAAACTATGTGGATTTCATGAAATATTCCTCTTTTCTTCCAAGAAATTAACTCATTTCCTTTTGCTTCTAAGCTAATTTCAATTGGGTTTTTGTCATTTACAACCTAGACTCTTAAATAATGAAGTATAAAAGCCAACTGACATTTCTTCTAATAGTGCAAGAATGACACTATATTAGAAAATGTGTTAATGCAATCAATTACATAGATAGATAAAAAGGATTAGAGATATACAAAATTTAATAACCAATCTTGATTAAAAATAATTTTAATAAAACAGTTGTAAAAGGATAATTTATAATCTTGATTAAAAATACCTATTCCAAATCCATAGTCAATATCATACTTACCTTTGTAACTATAAGTCCATTCCGAGGGCAGACGGGATCCGGGGCAGTCAGGGCGGGGTGGCCACAGACTATAGGTCCATTCCTATTACTGTCATCAATAATATAAAGGTGCTAACTATTACCTTTATTATTTTTATAAAAATATTTTAGGGAAATTATAGCCAAAACATTTAAATAGGTAAGTTATATAAGTTGTATAAAAATTGAAAAATAACACCATAATAGCGGCTATAATATAAAATGACTAAATATAATTTTAACAGGGATTCTGTAGATCTGATATGATGAAAATGTCAAGAGTTTCTTGAGACAGATAAAAGAATACTTGAATAAGTGGAGTGACATGACATATTCCTCAATGGGATTGTTAAATATTAAAAAGACATACATTCTCTAAAAATAAATTTATAAATAAAATGTACTCCAAATCAAAATCTCAGCAGCATGTTTTGCTAATGAACCAAATGAATTGGTAAAGGTTTTCTGAAAGATGAAAATTGTAAGACAAAGAGAAATATTTAAATATACATTGAAAGCACGTAATTTGAATAGTGTTAAAATAGTGTCAGATTGTCAGAACATAACAAAAAGAAAACTGGAATTTAGATTATGCTAACCATAGAATTTAAAAGTTGGTGGAAAAGTAGCATTGTTCAATAAATGATGCCGGTTAATTCTGGAAAAAACGGTACATTATATTTCTAATTTAAATCTTATATAAAAACAAATTCCAGATGAAATTTTAAGAGTAAATAAGGAAGGAACATAAAGATGGTATGAGAACAATATAGGTGAATATTTAACACTGAACATATCTACATAAACACACAAACCTACAATGGAAGAGGCTGATATATTTGAATATATCAGAACCTAAAAGCATCATTTTGTCAAATACAATTCTATGAAATTAACAAATGACAAACTCAGAATGAAAATGTGAGACTTTAAATGGTATAATAAACGAAGTCCTTAATTAAATTAGTACAAAAATAAGATAAAATTAATATGAACAAATTATATGAAGAGGCAAATCACCTCCTTCAAACTACAAATATTGACGTAACATAGAAAAGTTATTTAACCTTACTAGAAGTCAGATAAATGCAAATACAGATGCATACATACAATTAAGATGCTTTCTAAAAATATTTCCCTGATGAGTTTTATTTTGTTTTTAAAGCATATCAATCAATGTTGGGAGATGAGTACCTCAAACACTATTATTGCAAGGGTAAATGTGAAAAACCATTCAAGGGTTTCAAGTTGGTAGGAAGTGGAGGGAGTTAAGATTACTTTTTCCTCCTTAGAATATTTCTCTAGCTTCCATATGGAGAATGAACTTATGCAAATAGCGCCATGGATAACTTGTTGAACTAACACAGGTAAATGGTGATGGTAATTTTGCCCAAGATAGAGACAATAAAGTTGGTGTTGGAGATATGTGGAGAAACTAAGAGATTTTTAAAACGTAAAATCAACAGGACCAGTCAGTGAAAAGCAGGAGACAAGGATTACTCCCAGATATGTACCTTGACACTGATCTAGGATTAAGAGAGAATAATAAATTCAGTTTTAAACATGTTGATGAGGTACCTGTCCATCTTAAAAGAACTCATCAATTTGAGCTTTCCTTAATAATACATCAAATAAAATCTACAACAATTTAGCTAAAAAGGTATATAAAAATTTAAAATGAAATTTTAAACATTTTAAACAAGGAAGAGAACAAACTCAAACGTTAAAACTACAGAATATCACCAAACTACAATGATAAATAATAAGAAAGAAAGAGAGAAACAAATAATATATAAAATAACCAGAAATCAATCATTAAAATGACAGGAATAAGCACTCACATATCAATAATAACCTTGAATGTAAATGAATTAAGATTAAGATAAAAGATACAGATTGGATGAATGGATTAAAAAAGATGACCTAACTATATTCTCCCTCCAAGAAATGTATTTCATCGGTAAAGACACATACAGACTGAAAGTAAAAGGATGGAAAAGATAGTCCATGAAAATGGAAACCAAAAGCATGCAGCAATAGCTATGCTTGTATCAGATAAAATAGGCTTTAAGTCAAAAACAGTAAAAAGAGACAAAAAATGGGCATTATGTAATGATAAAGGGATCAATTCAGCAGGAGAATATAATAATTCTAAACATATATGCAACCAACACTGGAGCACACAAATATATAAAACAGATCTAAAGGGAAACATTCTCCAATACAATACTGATTGGAGACTTCAACACCCCACTCGCACCATTAGATCATGTAGATGGATAATTAACAAAGAACATTTAAAACTATTAAAATCATATCAAGTATCTTCTCAAACCGCAATGGAATAAAACTAGAAATCAATGAACAAGGGGTACTTTGGAAACTACTAATACATGTAAATTAAACAACGTGCTCCTGAAGGACCACTGGGTCCAGGAAGAAATTAAAGAAATAAAAAAAATTCTTGAAACAAATGAAAATCAAAATCCTACATACCAATACTTATGGGATATAGCAAAAGCGGTGCTGAGAGGGAAGTTTATAGGAATAAAGACCGACATCAGAAAAATAAAAAGATTTCAAATAAACAATCTAACAATGCAGCTCAAGGAATTAGAAAAGTAAGAACAATCCAAACCCCAAATTAGTAGAAGGAAAAAATAATAAAAATCACAGAAGAATTTAATGAAATAAAGACAAAAAAATACAAAGGGTCAACAAATGAAAAGTTGATTTTTGTCAAAATAACTAAAATTGATAAACCACTTGGTAGACTGAACAAGAAAAAAAGATGGAAGACTCATATAAAATCAGAAACAAAAAAGGAGACATTACAACTGACACCATGGAAATACAAAAAAAATCCTCAGAAAGGATTATGAACACTATGCACTAACAAACTAGAAAAACTAGAGGGGGAAATGGACAAATTCCTGGACAGATACAACCTACCAATATTGAATCAGAAAATATATAAAACCTGAACAAATAATGAGTAATGAGATTAAATCAGTAATAAAAACTCTCCCAACAAAGAAAAGTTCAGGATCAGATGGCTTCACTGCCTAATTCTACCACACTTTCAAAGAAGAACTAATACCAATTCTCCTCAACATATCTCAAGGTATTAAAGAGGAGGGAGTTATCCCTAACTCATTATATGAGGACAATTTCACCCTTATACCAAATCCAGACAAGGATGCAGTGACAACAGCAATAAAACTACAGGCCTATATCCTAGATGAACATAGACACAAAAGTTCTTAACAAAATACTAGCAAACTGAATCCAGTAGCATATTAAAAAAAAATAATACACCATGATCAAGTGGTATTTACCCAGAGGTACAATAGTGGTTCAACACACACAAATCAATAAAGGTAATATATCACATCAGAATGAAAGATAATAACCATAAGATCACCTCAATAAATGCAGAAAAAACACCCTTCATGATAAAAACTATCAATAAACTAGGCATAGAAGGAAGATACCTCAAAATAATAAAGTCCATATATGACAAACCCACAGCTAATATCATACTGAATGGAACGAGACAAGAATGCTCTCTTTCACCACTCTTTTTCACAATGCAGTACTGGAAGTACTAGCCAGAATAAAACAGGCAAGACAAGGGGGAAAAAGGCAATCAAATTGGACAATGAAAAGTAAAATTATCTGTCCTTGATGACATGATCTTATATTGACAAAAACCTAAAGATTCCATCAAAAAAACCCTTAGATCTGTTAAATAAATTCAGCAAAGTTGCAAGATACAAAATAAACATACAAAAATCAGTAGCATTTCTATATACCAATAATGAACTAGCTGAGAAAGAATTCCTAAAATACTGAATATAGAACTGCCATAAGATTCAGCAATCCCACTTACTGGGTATATATCCAAAGAAAAGAAATCAGTATATCAAAGTGACACCTGCACTTGCATGTGTATTTGTAGCACTATTCACAATAGCAAAGATATAGAATCAACATAAGTGCCCATCAATGGACAAATGGATAAAGAAAATGTGGTATATATACACAAAATGGGATACTATTTGGCAATGAAAAAGAATGAAATCATGTCATCTGCAGCAACATGGGTGAAACTGGTGGCTATTATTGAAGTGAAATAAGCCAGACACAGAAAGACACAGAAAGACAAATGTCACATATTCTCACTCACACATGGGAGCAAAAATAGTTGATCTCATGTAGGTAGAGGGTAGGATGATAGATAGCAAAGGATGCACATAGGTTGGCCAGTTAATACAAACATACGGAAAGTATAAGTTATAATGTTTGATAAAAGAATAGGGTAATGATATTTAGCAACCATGTATTGTATATTTTAACATATCTAGAAATGTTCTCAGCACATAGAAATGATAAATACTCAAGGTAATTGATACACCAGATATCTTGATTTGATCATCACACATGCTAACAAAATATCACATGTATCCCATAAATATGTAAAATATTATGTATTGATAAAAATACTTTAAATGTTTATATTTAGTGATTTTAGTAGAAAAGTACTGCTATCAGAGAGCTACTTTAGATAAAACCAGTACCATATAATAAGTATCTGAAGATATTTAAAAAAATAAATCATGAATTGGAGTAGACCAAAGAAATGTTCACTTTCAATGCAATACACAGAAACATATTTGCTATTGTTTCTCTTTCAATAAAACATAGCAGGAAAATAGAGAATACAGCATGGTTATTTTTATTGGGAAAATTACATTTTTGGGAGCCTTTTTCCATTTCATCATTTCAAGACTTTAAAAAGGTGATATTGCTAATATGATATTTTGTCAATGATACTGTCAAAGGAAGAAACTATATCAATGATATATTAGGTTATCTTCTGGTAATGATTTTTTTAAAGAGCCCTGAGGTGATTACTTAAATAGAAAAGTAAATGATATTTAGTTTGAATTCCAAAGGGAGTTCCACAATAAAATACATTATTTTAATCTATGTTCCATAAGTGAGATGTAATCTATTTCTATTAGCCTCAGGTTCCTTTCCTTCTCTCCTCCAGCTCCATAAACAAAAGAATATAAATGAATTATACATCTTTTTTTCACACAATTTAAATTTCCAAAGGGTATTTAAACCACACAGTCATTAAACAGCTTTATTTTTTTAATTCTCCAAAGGCAGGGAAAACAAGGAGACATATTCATCCTGTGAATAATTACAACCCCTACTAACCATTACAAGTATCATTCTTATTTCTAAGTGAATTTTTCAGTCCTTTGCTTGGTCCTTATGTTAAGAGAATATTAAAAAAAAGAAATGTTAAGCAACAACAAAGAGGCCTCCTTGAACAACCTATTTAAAATATACTTCTACCCTGTTTATTTCTCCTTATCTGCTATTTTTCTTCAGAGAGCTTATAACTAAATTCAAGTGTCATATAGTTACTTATTTAATATCTCTTACCCACAAGAATGGAGTTCCTGTTACCTACCATAGTGACTGCCATTTAGTAAAATATTTGTTGAGTTAAATCATTATTATTAACACTACATGTTTGTATATGTTATCAATATACATTCAATCTGAAACTTTTGTGAAATTTTTTCTACTATCAGAGACTCATCTGAGCACCACAAATAAATGCATACTGAAAAAACACATTTCTGACTTCTGGTTTTAACACAGTAAGGAAAAGGTGTATTAAAAAACAAGGACAGAAATAACACACATGCCATGCTTAATGAAAGCAGGAGGCACCCGTAACTTCAATTTGCAATATAAGCAACAGGAAACAGATGGAGAAATGGACTTAGCAGAGGGAGAAGAGAGCAAACATAAGTGTTTACAGAGAGGAATACAAAAGAGGAGAAAAATAGGAGACTTTAACTAAGAAATTCAAGTAAAGAGAGAGGAATTAACTTAGTCTATTAAGAAGCAGTTAGGTCTGAGAGCCCTTGGTCGCACATCCTCATTCATAGAAAATTTGCAAGATATATTGTCTAAAGAAATTCAACCACAGAGGCTCTACACTCAGGGACTCCATTTCAGAATAAGAGAAAGGTGAGGTGCCAGACGACAGATGAAAAGAAAAAGTGACATTCCACAAAAAGAATAGTACCCCTCCACTCATAAGCCCTCTTTTAATCAGCTCTGGAAGCTCATTCTCTATAGAGATAAAGAACCTACAGACATTAACATTTGGGATGCCCCAATTAAAATGATGTAATTTTTTTGGATCACAAAATCACACGAATCTTTCCATGCATGAAATGCCTCATTGTTAGACATGAATGATAAATAAATGGTCACCAAACATCAAAGGAAAGCCTCCTACATGAAAAAGAGGGAGGAAAACAAATGAACAAATAAAAAGCAACTCAAGGTAAATAGAAGTGATACAAGCAGAAAAATACTTCAAAAATTCCATCATTGATCACAGATCCTAATATAAAATGCAAAACTATAAAACCCCTAGAAGACAACGTAGGAGAAAATCTAGATGACCTAGAGTTTGGTAATGATTTTTAGATACAGTACCAAAGCACAATCCATGAAAGAAATTGATAAACTAGGTTTTATTAAAATTAAAATTTTCCTCTCCACAAAAGACACCATCAAGAGAATAAAAACATAGAAGCCACAGACTGGGAGAAAATATTTGCAAAAGACATATTCAATAAAGGACTATTATGCAAAA
>NW_012148786.1:1075848-1077763 GCF_000956105.1 Propithecus coquereli | reverse complement strand
AAAGATATGAAAAGAACATTTCTAAAGGAGAAATAAACTTAAAATGAGATATTCAACCTCATCAATTTCTTAGAGACTTTTCAGGTCATGTATTTCTTCTTGAGTGAGCTTTGGTAGATGGTGTCTTTTAAGAAATTTGCTCATTTCATCTAAGTCATTGAAATCATTGGTCATAAAATTGTTCTTAATATTCTCTGATTATCCTTTAAATGCTTGTAGAATCTGTAGTGATGGACCCTCATTCTTCTCATTGGTATTAAATAATTTGCATCTACTCTTTTTTTTTCTGATGAGTCTGGCTAGACATTTATCAACTTTATTGACCTCCAAGAACCAGCTTTTCACTTCATTGATGTCTCTACTGTTTCTCTGTTTTCTATTTCATTGATTTACTTTCTTTTTATTACTTACTTTCTTTTACTTACATTGGGCTTAATTTGTTCTTCTCTGACACAAATATTTCCATAATTTAAGTAGAACAAGAAGATACATAGCATAAAGTAAATGGAGAAAAAACAATTCAAGCACTACAATCAGTAACATTAACTAACTATCAGAGACATAGATAGCTGAATCAACTCATTTTTTCCCTGTATATCTGCATAATCTCAATGGAAATATGCCTCTTCTTTTAATTAGGAATATTTATACTTAGCATGAGTTGTTTTTATTTTTCCGGTCTTTTTGTTAACATTCTCATGATTAATGCATCATAATTAGTGACATTGGTGAGGGAAAGTAATTAAGGAAATTGTGCCAATGTAATGGCTTATTGGAAGGGTTTTACTGGCAAATAAAGAAGTAAACAAAAAACTTAGTAGCAACAGTAACTCAATATTTTGTTTCTTATTTTTCTTTATTTTAAACTTTGGATGGGTTTTTATCTTATAAATCAATTATAATGTGAAAATAATGCTTTCTTCTTAGTAAATAAGAAAAGATTGAAGAAAGTAAAGCATTATAAAAAATAGTATGTATCTTTGTTAAATGTAATAACAAAATAAAAATGAAAAAGACGAATGACCGTAACTACCATCTTCAAAATGATTTAATTGCATTAACTTAGTTTAAATTACATGATAGCAAAGACTTAAATTTTTTTTTATTTATTCACGTGTCTGAGACAGTTCCCAATATAAAATAAGTGTTCTTGTTGTGTTTCTTTTTAATTCCAGAAAGAAAATTCTCATCAAACTAATTTAAAAGATCAAGTATAGCTCAGTATATACTGTGGATTTGACTAGGAAAATACTTTTTTGCCAGATTAAGCTAACTCTGATTTTGTGGTACTTATAGGCAATGGTACCAAGGATTCTGTGGGTATGATTTAATTTATGGAAAGAACAATTTCTTAACTGTTAAAAACATTCCTGGAAATGAAACAACCACAGAAATAGCAGATATGAGACCAGGAAGATTATGGTATTTATAGTACTGGCCTAATTCATGACAAAAGCAGCACACGTGTAACAATATTAACTAGGCAGAGGTAAGACCTTTCTAATCTGTACTTGTAACTCCATCAGCACACACAAAAAAATGCCTTCCATATCTATTCCTAATTTTTCATATTCTCTCCTTTGGGGCGTGTGGGTGCTCACTCACAGAGTACTATAGGTACCATAATCTTCCTGGTCTCATATCTGGCACTTCTGTGGTCATTTCATTTCCAGTGAAAAGTAAAGGCTAAAACTAATATTCCATTTTTTAAATCACAGCATTGGCTACTCTAATTAAAATACATAATTATATGCTAGTTCATTGAACATTCTCCAACTTTTCCAAATTGTGAAGAAGTATAAATTAAACATTTTAAAAAGGTAAACTATTATTTTTCATAATATGGAAATATCCTATAAATATAAAGGTTTCTAATTTCTCTTGTTGAAAAATCATTAACAAAGCAATTAACTCA
>NW_012148786.1:1069955-1072178 GCF_000956105.1 Propithecus coquereli | reverse complement strand
TTCTTTGTAGATTCTGGATATAAGCCCTTTATCTGATGTATAGATTGTGAATATTTTCTCCTATTCTGTAGGTTGTCTATTCTTTCTGTTGATTACCTCCTTTGCTGTGCAGAGCTTTTTAATTTAATCAAGTCCCATTTATTTATTTTTGTTGTCGTTATAATTGCCTTTGTGGTATTAGTCACAAATTCTTTGCCTATGCCAATATGTAGAAGAGTTTTCCTACACTTTTCTTCTAAAATATTTATGCCTTCATGCTTTACATTTAAATCTTTTATCCATCTTGAATTAATTTTTGTAAATGGTGAGAGATAGGGGTCCTGTTTCATTCTTATGCATGTGGCTATCCAATTGTCCCAGCACTATTTATTGTATAGGGCTTCTTTTCTCCAGTGTATGTTGTTGTCTGCTTTGTCAGAGATGAGTTCATTGTAGATAGATGGTTTTATGTCTGGAATCTCTGTTCTGTTCCATTGTTCTACGTCTTTATTTTTTTACAAATACCACGCTGTTTTGATTACTACAGGTTTGTAGTATAGCTTGAACTCTGGTAATGTGATGCCTCCAGATTTGTTCTTCTTGGTTAAGATTGCTCATACAGTGTTGGTGAAATTGCAAACTAGTACAACCTCTATGGAAAATAGTACGGAGATTCCTCAAAGAACTAAAAATAGACCTACCATTTGACTCAGCAATCCCACTACTGGGTATTTAACCAAAGAAAATAGGCCATTTTACCAAAAATACACTTGCACTCAAATGGTTATTGCAGCACAATTCACAAACACACAGATGTGGAATCAACCCCAGTGCCCATCGATACATGAGTGGATTAATAAAATGTGGTATATGTATACCATGGAGTACTACTCATCCATAAAAATGATGAATTAATACCTTTTGTAACTACCTGGATGGAACTACAGACCATTCTCCTAAGTGAAGTATCGCAAGTATGGAAAAACAAACACCACATGTACTCACCATTAAAATGGAACTGACTGATAGCACTCATGAGCATAAATGGAAGTAAAACTCAACGAAAATTAAGCAGGTGGGAGGGGGGAAGATGGGATGGGTGAGATCACTCCTGACAGACACTACACTACCTGGGTGATAGGCACACTTACAACTTTGATTCGGGCCGTACAAAAGCTATCCATGTAACCAAAACATTTGTACCCCCATAACGTTCTGAAATAAAAATTAAAAAAAAAGATTGGCTATTTGTTTTGATTCCAAAGGAAGTGTAGAATTATTTTTTCTATTAATAGATAAGTGAAATATGATTTTGGTATTTTGATGGGGTTTGTGTTCAATCTGTCAATCACTATGAGCAGTATGGACATTTTAACAATGTTGATTCTACCAATCTATGAGCATGATATGTTTTTCCACTTGTTTGTATCATCTGTGATGTCTTTCCTCAGTGTTTCATAGTTTTCCTTGTAGAGATCTTTCACCTCCTTGGTTAACTATATTCTTAGGTATTTTATTTTCTTTGTAGCTATTGTGAATGCTATTGAGTCTTTGATTTGACTCTCAGATTGACTGTTATTGGTATATAGACATGCTACTGATTTGTGTACATTGATTTTGTAACCTGAGACTTTGCTGAATTTATTTATCAATTTCAGGAGTCTTTGGGATTTTCTAGAAACAAGATCATAGCATCAGTGAAAAGAGATAGGTTGACCTCATCTTTCCTGATTTGGATACCCTTTATTTCTTTCTCTTGCCTGACTGCTCTGGGTAGGACTTCCAGTACTTTGTTGAATAGAAGTGACGACAGTGGGCATCCTTATTTTGTTCCACCTCTTAGGGGGAATGCTTCCAACTTTTCCCAATTCAGTATGGGCCGTGGGTTTGTCATATATAGCTTTTATAATTTTCAGGTGGGTTCCTTCTATGCCTAGTGTGTTGAGAGTTTTTATAATGGAAGGGTGCCGGATTTTGTCAAATGCTTTTTCTGCATTTATTTAGATGACCATATAATCTTTGTTTCTGCTTCTGTTTATGTGGTGAATTACATTTATTGACGTACATATGTTGAACTATCCTTGCACCCCTGGGATGAAGCCCACTTGGTCATAGTGGATTATTTATTTATTTTTGATTTGTTATTGAATTTGGTTTACTAATATTTTATTCAAGGATTTTTACATCTACATTCATAAGGGATATTGGTCTGTAGCTTTCTTTTTTTGTTGTGTTCTTTTTTGG
>NW_012148786.1:1068387-1069905 GCF_000956105.1 Propithecus coquereli | reverse complement strand
TTCCCTTGGCACAGGGAGATTTCAATTAGAATATCCCCTAATTTCTTCGGAGTACATATAATAAGTTTTGTATAAGACGCCAACTTAAATACAAGTCTATAACATCACATCCCAGATAATCTTGATTGAAATGACCAAAGGAATTTGGAACAGGGAAGACTCTGAGTCACTCTGGCAATTAGTAAAATATACCAGCCAAATATTTCAAGGAATTTTATACTATGTGTAGGACAGTTGGAATGATATTGAAGGAAAATAGAGTCACAAATATGCATTTCACAGAAAGTGGGTTTAAATTCGTAAGAAGATTCTCACTTACCATAAATTGGAAATATATGTTGCTTTTGTTTATTTTGTGATTCTTACTAATCTGATAGATCAAAACCTCATAAAATTAGAGAGAATATATTTTTGACATTACCAGTACCTAGTTCATTATCGAACTAACACGTGAATGAATGAAAAAATGAAAGAGTGAGTGAATAAACCCCACTAACACTTCCTCAATTAAAAAGTAATAATTGAAAATAAGAATAAGCTGAGGAAGACCTGCTGCCAAGTAGGTGCACTACACCAGGACGCAATTGTCCTGAGATATTTAAGCAAACATAACCCACTCAAATATCAGAGCAGTAGGCAACTGGACATTTAGATATCAATAGGTTCTGTTTCTTAAGGAAACAGACTATAAAACTAAGAAACGGAAAAAGCATAAAGACAATGAGTATCTAGATTATAAAATAAGCCAAAGTAAAATCAAGAAACAGGAAATGTCAAGATAAAGATGGCTTTCTCAAATACAAAGACATTAGAAAAACAAAAATCTGACAGTTGAGAATGAAGATTTACATGGTTGGCTGTTCTACACCTCTCCGCTCCCTATAACTTTCATGTGCAATATCACTGAACTTGTATGAGGCAGAATTCCACCATAACGTTTGGGAGATTCTTTAAGTATTTTCTCTAAGTGATTTTTTAAGCAATTTTAAGCTAATCCATGTGAAATTGCCAAAATACAAATCTTCTTACACAGGAAAAAATGACAATTTTATATAGTTCAAACTAATACTTGATTCAAACAGCTATTTCCTCATTCAAATTTAATTTTTTTCTTATTTTCAGGATTTAAATTTTTTAAAAAACAGATATTATAATTATAAATAAAGCCATGCATTTGTATTTTTTTATTTCAAAATATTAAAGGTGTTCAAATGTTTTTCTGCCATGGATAGCTTTTATAACGGTTAAGTCAGGGGTATCAGTGTGAACGACACCTGAATAGAGTTCATTGTACCTACTAGTTAGATTTTTACTCTTCCCCTCTTCGAGATTTCCAATGACTTTTACTTATCTCTATGCCCATGTGTACCTATCAATTAGTTCCAAATTATTAGAGAGTACATATGGTGTTTGTTTTTCCATTCCTGAGATACTTCACTTAGGATAATGGTCTCCAAGTTCCATCCAAATTGCCGCAGAATACATGAATTCATTTTCTCTTATGGCTGAGTAGTACTC
>NW_012148786.1:1066570-1068337 GCF_000956105.1 Propithecus coquereli | reverse complement strand
TTTATTCAAGGATTTTTACATCTACATTCATAAGGGATATTGGTCTGTAGCTTTCTTTTTTTGTTGTGTTCTTTTTTGGCTCTGGTATCAAGGTAACACTGGGTTTGTAGAATCATTCAGGGAGGATTCCCTCTTTCCCAATGTTATAGAATAATTTCTGTAGCATGGGTACCAGCTGTTCTTTGTAGGTCTGGTAGAATTTGGCTGTGAATCCATCTGGTCCGTGGTTTTTTTGTTGTTGTTGGGAGATTTTTTATTACTGCTTCAATCTTGCTGCTCATTATTGGTCTTTTCAGGAGTTTTATTTCTCCCTGATTGCATCTTTGGAGGTTGTGTGTTTCCATGAATTAATCTCTTTCCTCTACATTTTCTAGTTCATATACATAGAGATTTTCACAGTATTCATAGATGATATTTTATATTTCTGTTTTGTCAGTTGTAATATCTCCTTTTTCATTTCTGATTGAACTTGTTGCGATCCTTTCTCTTCTATTCCTGATTAATCTAGCAAGAGATCTCTTGATTTTGTTTATCTTTTCAAAGAACAAACTTTTTATTTTGTTGATCCTTTGTATTGTTTTTGTTTTTTATTTCATTTAGTTCTGTTCTGAGCTTTGTTATTTCTTTACTTCTACTGGTTTTGGGTTTGGCTTTCTCTTCCTTTTCTAGTTCCTTAAAATGTGACATTAGGTTGTTAATTTGTAGTCTTTCTGTGTTTTTGATTTAGGCACTTAAGTCTATGAATTTTCCTGTTAGGACTACTTTTTCTGAATCCCATAGATTTTGATAGCTTGTGTCCCCTTTGTCATTCAGTCAAGGAATCTTTTGATTTCCATCTTAATTTCGTTATTTACCCTACAATTGTTCAGTAGCAGGTTGTTTAATTTCCATGATTTTATGTAGATTTGAGTCTTTCTCTTGGAATTAATTTCTAGTTTTATTCAACTGTGGTCTGAGAAAATAACGTGGTATGATTTCATTTTTTTTGAATTTGTTGAGATGTGTTTCTAGCCTAAGATATTATCAGTCTTTGATAATGTCCCATGTGCTTAAGAGAAGAATGTATATTCAGTAATTTTGGGGTGGAATGTTCTGTAAATGTCTGTTAGTTCCATTTGTTCTGGAGTTCCATTTAAATTCATTGTTCCTTTACTGATTTGCTGTTTTGATGATCTGTCCAGCTCTGACAGTGTGGTGTTGAAGTCCTGGAAATTATACTACTATTTACCTCTTTGCTTAGATCTTGTAGAATTTGCTTTATGATAAACAATAACAAAGCCATCAACAACTTTTTGAAAAGAATATTCCATTTTGAAAGGAATACATGAAAACTCAAGAGGAAAAATAAAAACATTTTACATAAAACCTAACATACAAACCTTAAAGATACACATACACCCATACACACATACACAAACCTGATGAAAGAACAGATAGAATATGCTTTGGACAATCCTTAAAATTTCCTTATTATAATTCATGACAAGACTCTACTTGTCTTGCCTTACTAAATACTCACAGCATACTTATAAGTTATGTTTAATTATCTACATGATGTTACATGTAAGTAGATTGCTGTCAAAACCTACGACAAATTTGTTTAAGGTTACAGTGAGAATGTGATCATTTCTTAGCCTCCTAATTGCTACAGAACATTTCTTGTCATGATATACGATTATAAATTTATACACTCACATATATCTTCACTCATAAACATTAAAAACTGACATTTCAAATCAATGAGAAAATGACAGGTAACAAAACAAT
>NW_012148786.1:1063273-1063927 GCF_000956105.1 Propithecus coquereli | reverse complement strand
ATTTCAAAGACAGAAAATTTTGCATGAACTTTTAAAATGTATATTACAATAAACCTTTGGTGCCATTTGGTTCATTACATGCACATTCAGTAAGAGGATGGCAAATGTTGCAGGGGCTTCATAATAGACTACAGTGAGAATTGTGTTATAGCAAGTGTCTCACAACCCAAGGAAAGTACTCACAAATTGTTTGTCAGTGAAGATAAATGTTTCTGCCTTTCAGTCTGAAAAGTGTCAGCCTAACCCTAACCACTCAATAAAAATGAATGTCTGGTACAGAATACCAAGGCATGGGAAGAGGGAAGAGAACTTTAAGCATTCTGCTTAATCCGGCCTTGAAAACACATGCACATATATAAAAAAAGAAATAATATTTATATATCACATACACCCATATATGAATTAGTTTTGAGTATATATGAAATATAAGGGACATCTGACTTATATTCATGCATGTATCTGTTAATTTTCATATTTAGTATTGCATATATACACAAAAGCTGTGTACCCATATGGAAGTATATAGTCCAGAACACAGAAGAACTAAGGTCTAAGAATAGTTGCATTCATAGTAGTATATGCATAAATGAATGAGGCAAATAATATTTATTTTTTGTAGAGGTGTATTAGTTCTATAATTTACTGGAAAATATG
>NW_012148786.1:1061810-1063223 GCF_000956105.1 Propithecus coquereli | reverse complement strand
GGAACAGCCAGCATTTCATGTAAAACCTAAAAAAAAAATAAAACAACGACATTCTTAAGTTGTTTGTGGGGTTCTAAATTTAACTTCATTAGCAACCTCATTTCATTGAGCTTTCAACATTAAAACATTGTGCTAATAAGAAAACTCTATTTCACTTCATTTATTTGAATTACGCTGACTAAGGTAATTATAACATGCAAAATATGTCAGTACATTAAAATAATGGTTTAAAAAGATGAAATTAAAAGACTCATGATTTTAAACAGTATTTTAACTTGTGTTCTTTAGCAAATTGTTTAAAATTTCAATATAAGTAACAATCTGAAAATAATTGTAAGTAACACCATACGTTATTATTATTCCTTTAATCAAGCTTTTAGAAAAATTAGAATAATTAATAGTATGCTTTATTAACAAGGATAATTTTAGTACTCACTTTTTGTAAGGTTACAACTCAGTGAAGCACTAAATTATTCTTGTAACAGGAATCACTCAATCATGCATTTTTCTTTCTTTTCTTTTCCTTTTTTTTTGATGAGAAAATCATGATTACTTGCTCTGTTTGTCAGATACAAAAAGAGGTCTAAAGAAACAAATATTTCTGTAGAGAAATATAGTTTGTTTGGACTTTTTTGTAAGCATCTAGTGATAGTTGTACAAGTTGAAAAGTTCAGAAACTTAAATAATACATTTTAAGCCAGGTAAATTTTACTTTTAATTTAGCTATAGTCAGTCAATGTGCTTAATAAGCATTTAAACATTATCATCATGTGCTATAATTTCAGATAAAATGTGTATTGGAAATTTAGCAGGTGGCCATAAGGGGCGGTATCCCATCACAACAAGATCAACTTCTTAAAGATTCATTATTCACTGCTATTATCAAACCCAAAAATTCTAGAGATGATTTTACCACCACTGAAGGGTATGTTGAACTATGCATCCATGGAATTAATAGTATTTAAGAGCATTTCTGCTGCCTCATCATAAAGTCAATCAGTTAACATTGATTGTCCAAACCCTGCCTGAAAGTACCAGAAAACAGATCTTAATCTAAAGAAGTGTATCACCTCTCTGAGAAGTTAACTGGCATATATGCATACTTTTAAGTTTGAATGAAATAAAATGCATTTTATAGATCACTGTTACATTTATACAGCATATTTCTGGTGATAAAATGTTTAGACAGTACAACTAATAAAACTACAAAAAAGTAGTTTTCCTAAATATTAATGATGATTATGTGTGTCTGTCTGTATGTGTCTGGATAGATGAATGATTACAGATATGTAGGTAGATAGATTGATTGATTTTGTATTTTATTGCAGAACAATTCTAACCCTGTGAATGGTAGATAGTAGGCTTTGTAAATTGAACTTAAAATGGAAAATATTTTCTATTAAATAAATCAAT
>NW_012148786.1:1044523-1056584 GCF_000956105.1 Propithecus coquereli | reverse complement strand
CAGAATTTTGAATAAGAATTTTACAAACAGGGATACTTTTAGAGGACAAAAATTTCCTGATATTGATATGTTCCTAAAAGCAAACAAAATCAAAAACCCTTACAGTACTGCTCAGAATTTAGCTAGAGTGCTCGTATCAAAATCTAAAAACTTGAGTTTTCTGAAGTTGTTGATCAGAAGTTGTAATTTAAATGACACATTAAATGCACATGCTTAATTTCTGTCCTCAAATCTCAACTAAAATGACAATAAGAAATACACAAAAATCCCACATAACTATGTACATATACCAGATACAATGTGAACAGCCCCCAAGGACAGTATTGTCATGGTTCACTGACTGTAAGATTCCAAATGGATTTGCTGTGCAATAGGTCCAATGACGGCATTTCCATTACAAGTCCCAACTCTTATTCATATTATTTTCAAGGAAAATGAAATAAACTCACAGAAAAATGAACATAAAAGAAGTACCCTTGATGGTTGAGAGATTTCAAAAATCTGAGGGAAATGAAGGCAGATTCAAGTCTTCATTATTATCAAACAGAAAAATGAAGTCACAATTTAGAATGCATGGTAGTGGTCTGCATCAGACAGAGATGCATATAATCTTGGCAAAACTGTACAGAGGCGGTAGGCTTGGAATCTGCAGGTAAAAAGCCTAGAAGAATGGGGTGTGGGCAGGAGGAAGGGACTGGTGCAGTTTCTGTCCATGAAACAACTAACTGTGCCAGTCTGCTCTCCCATGTGCCTGTTCTCCATTCATTCTTCTCTCTCCTCTATTACTACACTGCAGAGTGCAGGCAACCTGCCACATTCTGCCAAAGAAAATCTGAATCAATCTCTCTCTCTCTCTCTCTCTCTCTCTCTCTCTCTCTCACACACACACACACACACACACCTCTACTTCTTTTCTAAATAAAAAGAAAAAAATGCATAAGCAGAACCAGGGCTGGTAGATTATGTGCTAGAGTTTAAAGCTCCTCCATTCTGGCATTTGGGAGTGCCCCGGGATGATCCCAACTTGAAGCCTGGGCACTCTGCCTACCTATGAAAGACCTGCTGAAAGTCCTAGGGGGAAAATTTCATAGGCAGCTGAAGAGAACTCTCAAATCATCCAGTAGAAAAATAGTCCCTGCCCCACATTGCTAAATATGAATAGACAACCAAAGGTCAGCAGCTATGTGAAAACCAGCAATAAAAAAGATAAAGCTCTGCTTGCACTATTTTAGGACAGGAAAAAAAAAAAAAAACAGACAAAGCTCAAGAGAAAAATAAAAAACCTAAAAGAAAAACTGATAATTCAGGTAGTAGGAAAAATTATAAATAACAGTAATTAGAATCATAAATTCAAGTAGCACTTTGTTATTTAAGCAAGAAATGCTAAGAAAAAATAAGAGAAAAAGCACAAATATATAAATATGTGATTGCTAAAAAAATCAAAAGAAGTGTTGAAACATCAGAAACAATGACTAAAATAAATGAAAGAAAAGACAGAGTATCGTTTATAATGACCTTATATCCAAATAATAGGAATTGCAGAGAACAGAGAAAATAGAGAGGGACAGTTATTAGATAATAGAGAACAATCCCATTTGAAAGACTTGCAAGTGTTTGCACTGTTGCCAAATCAAAAAATAGCCATATTAGCAAATTTTTTAGATTTGTGAGGAAACAATAACCAACAGAACTAAAAATAGAAACAGTTCAAAGAGTAACTTTGAGAAGCAGGTATAATGAGGTTTGGATCATTTCTCATTATAAACTCTTCTGTTCTACTTGACTTTTTAAAAATGTCCATTAATTTTGAGAAAAAAATGAAAAGAATTTTTTTTAAATGATTACAGTCATGTGCTGCATAACAACGTTTGGTCAATAATGGACTGCATATACTATAGGGGTTTCATAAGATTATAATGGAGGTGAAAAATTCCTATCTCCTGATGACATTATAGCTGTCATAAAGCCATAGTATAACATATTACTCACGCGTTTGTGGCGATGGCTGTGTACTCAAATCTACTGCATGCCCAGTCACATAAAAATACAGCACATACAATTATGTACATTACATAATACTTGATAATGATAATAAATGACTGTTACTTGTTGATGTATTTATTGCACTACACTTTTTATCGTTATTTTAGAGAGTATACTTTCTACTTATTAAAACATCAAAGTTAACTGTAGAACAGCCTCAGGAAGGTCCTTCAGGAAGTATTCCAGAGAAAGGCATTGTTATCATAGGAGATGAAAGCTCCATGTGTGTTCTTGTCCTTGAAGACCTTCTAGTGGGACAAGACATGGAGGTAGAAGACAGCAATATTGATGATTCTGAGCTGTGGAGGTTGGTCTAGGATAATGTGTGTGTTTGTGTCTTAGTTTTTGACAAAATAGTTTTAAAAATTAAAAAATAAAAATTTTAAAAATAGAGAAAAGCTCACATAACAATGATATAAAGAAAGAAAATTTTTGTATAGCTATACAATGTCTTTAAAGTATTTTCACAAGAGTCAAAAAGTTTTTGAAAATTAAAAAGTTCATAGGTAAAAAAGTTACAGTAAGCTAAGATTAATATATTAATGAAGAAAGAAAAACATTTTATACATTCAGTGAAGCCTAAGTGTATACAGCATTTATAAAGTCTATAGTAATGTACAGTAATGTTCTAGGCCTTCACACTCACTTATCACTCACTCACTGAATCACTAGTCCTGCAAGCTCCATTCATGGTAAGTGTCCTATAGAGGTGTGCCTTTTTTTATCTTTTTTTTTACTGTACCTTTTCTATGTTTAGATATGTTTAGAAAGACAAATACTTTTGAGTTACAGTTACCTACAGTATTTAATATGGTAACGTGCTGTACAGGTTTGTAGCCTAGGAGCAATAGGCTATAACATACAGCTTTGGTGTGTAGTAGGCTATTTGTGTGAATACACTCTATGATGTTCACACAACAAAATCACCTAACAATGCACGTCTCAGAATGCATCCCCATCATTAAGCGAGTGATGTGCTGGAGCTGGCTCACACGGCCAAGGAGAGCCAATCATTCTCTCCTCAGCTCTGCCTTCAGTGACACCAGATGGGTAGCTTGAAATCATCCATGAGGGGAGTAATTAACATAGAAATCAGCTACAGATCAGGGATTTTTTTTTTTGTGGGAGTGGGGGGCTGGTTTACCAACAGACCACTATTTATTCTGAAGTGGTCTTAAAATGAAGAACAATATCCATTATAACTGCACTTTTCATTTTAAAAACATTTTGAACATCCCAAGGTTTAGAATAATGAAATTTATTTCATTCCTACTGCTCTAAAGTATAGCTTTATTAATGTGTCAATATAAAAAATTAAGTCCTACAAAGAAATATTATCAGCCTGAATACCTGAAGTCCAATGTAAATCTACTCTAAAACACAACCTCATTATTAGAATTCATACAAAGTGACATGTTACATAAAGTTCTGATCTACTAAGAAAGGAAATTTTTCAAGTATCATTTCAGAATAGTAATTATAATATTTTTTATTTAGATGCAAGAAAGGATTATATGAAAGGTTTCCAATTTTCCCAGGCTGTAAAACTGGGGAGTGAGGCTAAGTTTACTTGAAGAATCTTCAGCAGGGAAGCAACAAGTGACTTCTGGATTTATACATATGATTTTCAGTGGAATTCTTCTGTATTGTGAGTGCAATAAAATGAATAAATTGTGTACTCAATGTTAGAATGTACGCAGTACTGAATGTGTGTGTGTGTGTGTGTGTGTGTGTGTGTGTGTGTGTATAAACTAACGCTATATATATATAAATTAAAAAGTTAATGCTTGCTACTTTTGTAAAACCAAAACAGGTTTCCCATTCTACAAATTCAATTATACTTAAAATACTTTATGATTTTATTTAAAACATCAAACTTGACTCAATTCTTACCTCCCCCCTTAAAGGACCAGTTTTTTCAGGTATTAATATCCTAGAAAATAAATCTTATCTTTTTCTAAACTGCCAACAGAATATTGGAGTTTCACTCCCACTGAAAACTATCCACTATGTTGAGTACCCTTTGGCTATGGACAGGATCATTGGAAACATGGGTTTGTTAAGAATTAGAATCCCACATAGGCTGCCTCTCTTCTGTGATCTTTTCAAAGTCTACAGTCTATCAATATCTATCTTTGATATTGTTATCACGACTCTTTTCTTCTTTCACTTGTCTAATCAGCTTCATTTTTTTCTACATTTTTATTGATTTTTTTCAAGCCTCTCATTCATATCTCTGAATATATTTTAGCAGAGCTTACAGTCTATATTTCTGCTACTTGTTTGACTTTCATTTCCATAATGAGTTTATTTTCGAAAACTTCTACATGCTGCAATAAATGTATTGATGTGTATGCTCTTACCACCCTTTCTTTCACAATTTTTTGCATTTTTTTCTATATTATTTCCTGTATCTTCTGATCTATTATTAAAGTATTGTTTTGGGAATTGTGCCTGATTTCTAGTTTCATTAAAATAGTTTTCTGATTTCTTGTATGTGTGAGTTTTTTATGTGTCATTTTTGGTTTTCACAACAATTTTTAGAATGGAAAATAGAATGAAAACCCTCACTTCACTATATTTGATCAGAATTTTTATACTATTATCAATATTCTCAATTTCAGGAAGAGAAATATTTTAGCAGAGAGGCAAAAAGGCAGAATTTGTTGTTGATCAGAAGTTATAATTAAAGTACACATTAAATGTATATGCTTAATTCTTCCCCTCAAATCTCAACTAAAAAGACAATAAGGAATAAAAAAAGTTGCAAGGTCAAAGAAAATATAAAAGAGCAATAACAATAGAGAGAGAACAACAAAATTTGGGAAACTGCCATGCATATGAATGTTGATTGATTTAGCTGTCTTGAGAAGGCTAAAACCAAATAGCTTGCACAGGTACATTCACAAGAATCAACCCAGTTCTCCACGAACCTGGAAAATATGACTACTTTTGAATTCTTTAGGCCATAATCAGTACATTTCTAGAATATGATCTCTTTCAATGTTGACACACCACCAGCAGCCAGGAGGATAAGTGACGGACACATGAGCAGTTCCATTCATACAAAGAATGTCTGTCCCTAATCAGACATGGCATAAGAATGATCCAGAAGTGCATAACATAACCACATAGATTGGACACAAGAAAGGCCATCAACCAGAAGCATCTATTCACAAAAGCCCTCAAAGGAGCTAGGCTCTACCATCCTAAGAGACACCCTGAAATATGCTACCAAGACGGAAGAGGAGATGGGGTAACCATCCTTGGGTTCTATAGACTAGACTTAGTACTGAAAGAATGTGGACAGGTGAGAGCCTAGACATAACTTGGAAAGAGCTCACAGTCAGATAGCAGAATTGTCCTATGTCCAATATGAATGAGAAGTCACTCAAAATCAATACTGTTCCAGCAGCCCAATCCTGCATGATCCTATAGAAGAATTATCATACAGTAAGTGGGAAATATCCACTGACCAGGCTACCTTCCTGGAACCAGGGTCCATACATTAAAATCCTCAAAATACCTCACAGACACAAGTACAGGAACTCCTCAGGACATTTGGTTGAATCCACACACAGGGCAGAGGATCTGAAAAAGGATAAATTGGGATAGGGTACCCTAAGCCAAGGACATCATCTGGCAGATGGCATTACCAGCCCCTGACATTCCCAGGTAGCAAAGGAGAACTTAAAAATGTCTAGGAAGTCACTCTAAAAGGTAAGACCTCTGAGAATCAGAGCAAGAATAGGATTTGCCCAAGTCTAATAGTGATACTGGCTGTTGATCCTTAATAAACATACCTGAAACTCCATCTGAGTTGTATCCAAGAATCCTGCTGTGACAATAATTCACTTGGGAAGTTACATAGAATAATTACAAGTTATTTAAGTGAATAATAAAAGCAAAACTTGTGGTACACTTTGTATTTTTGGGAAAAATTTAGTTTCCAAGAAGTCTATGAACAAAGCAAAAGAATTAACATAATATTAGTTTCCAAGGGCTCCAGTAACAAAGTACTACAAACCAGATGGCTTAAAACATCAGAAATTTGTCTCTCACAGTTCTGGAGGCCAGAAGTCTAAAATCAAGGTCTCAGCAAGATATGTTCCTTCTGGGGCTATGAAAGAGAAGCCATCCCAGGACTCTCTCTTAACCTCTGATTGTTGCCAACAGTCCTGGTCATCCTTGGCTTGCAATAGTGTAACTCCAGTCTTTGCTGCCATCATCACATAGCATTATCCCTGTGTGTGTACACGCGTGTGTGTGTGTGTCTGTATGTGTCTCTTTTTTCATAAGGACACCAGTCTTACTGCATTAGGGCCCATACTAATCCAGTATGACCTCAACTTGACTACACCTACGAAAACCTTATTTCCAAATATGACCAGATTCACAGGTACTGGCGGTTAAAATTTCAACATATCTTTTTGGGAGACTCGATTCAACTCAAAACAAACACTATGCTATGGAAGCATATTTGCATTAATTTAATTTTCTTGTATGGTAGCTACAGGAGACTTAAACACAAAGACTCTATATTGCTGAAGAGAGATTGTTCCCAGGAGTAAATGTTAAAATTTTTAGGTATAGTTTTAATTACAGGTCAAAGACAAATTGTAGAAGTCAACATGAAAATGTAAGGGGATGAGTCAGAAGAAAATTACAAGCTTTATACGCAATATTTCAGGAAAGTGATAGTGGATCACAGTGCATTAAATAAATACATTAATATAAAAATCAATTACATTGAAACTTTTTCCATTTTTTCCATTTAATGAAAAAACAAACATTATGTCCTTGATAAAAATTCCATCTTCACTTAATATAAACATTCCTCATCAGATGTGGTGGCTCACAAAGGTAGTGCCAGCTACTTGTAAGACTGAGATGGGAGGATCACTTGAGCCCAGGAGTTCAAGACCAGCCTGGGAAACATGGCAAAACACTGCCTCAAAAAAAAAAAAAAAAAAAAAAAATTCTTGATCCTATACACAAAGGCAACCTATAATAGGGAGCTTTTCTTTTTTAATTTCAGAATATTATAGGAGTACAAATATTTTGGTTACATATAATGACTTTGCCTCGCCCAAGCCAGGGCTACAAGCGTGCCCTTCCCCCATACAGTGCGCTCTGCATCCATTAGCTGTGAGTTTACCCATCCCCAACTCTCCCCACCTGACTGGCACCCAGTGAATATTACTACCATGTGAGCATCTTAGTGTAGATCAGTTAGTACCAATTTGATGGCGACTACATGTGGTGCTTGTTTCTCCATTTTTGTGATACCTCACTTCAAAGGATGTGCTCAAGCTCTATCCAAGATAATATAAGAGGTGCTAATTCACCATTGTTTTTTGTAGTTGAGTAGTACTCCGTGGTACACATATACCACATTTTATTAATCCACTCATGTATTGATGGGCACTTGGGCTGTTTCCACATCTTTGCAATTGTGAATCATGCTGCCATAAACATTTCAGTGTAGATGTCTTTATTACAGAGTGTCTTTTTTTCCTTTGGGTAGATGCCTAGTAGTGGGATTTCTGGATCAAGTGGTATTTCTATTTTTAGCTCTTTGAGATATCTCCAAATTCCTTTCCACAGGGTTGTACTAATTTGCAGTCCCACCAGCAGTGTAAGAGTATTCCAATCTCTCCACATCCACACGAGCATTTGTTGTTTTGGGACTTTTTTTTATTATTTATTTCAGGATATCATGAGGGTGCAAACATTTTGGTTACATTTTATGTCTTTGCCTCACCCAAGCGAGGATTAGAGGTGTGTCCTTCCCCTCTGCAATGCTCACTGTGTCCATTAGTTGTGAGTTTACCGCCCCCAAACCCCCTAATGCCTGGAGAATATTACTACCATGTGAACACCATAGTGTTCATCAGTCAGTGCCAATTTGATGGCGAGTACAAGTGGAGCCTATTCTTCCGATCTTGTGATATCTCACTTCGGATAATGGGCTCAAGCTCTATCCAGGAAAATACAAGAGGTGCTAGATCACTGTCATTTCTTATTATTCAGTAATATTCCATTGTATACATATACCAAATTTTAATAATCCGCTCATGAATTGACAGGCACTTGGGTTGTTTCCACATCTTTGCAATAGTGAATTGTGCTGCCATAAACATTCGGGTGCAGATGTCTTTATTATAGAATGTCTTTTGTTCTTTTGGGTAGATGCCTAATAGTGCTATTGCTGAATCAAATGGTATTTCTGTTTTTAGATCTTTGAGGTATCTCCAAATTCTTTTCCACAGAGGCTGCACTAATTTGCAGTCCCACCAGCAGTGTAAGAGTGTTCCTGTCTCTCCACATCCTCACCAGCATTTGTTGTTTTTTTTGATAGAGGCCAATCTCACTGAGGTTAGGTGATATCTCATTGTGGTTTTGATTTGCATTTCTCTAATGATTAGAGATGTTGAGCATTTTTTTATATGTTTGCTGGCCATTATTCTGTCTTCTTTTGAAAAGTTTCTGTTCATTTCCTTTGCCCATTTATTGAAGAGGTTTTTTGATTTTCTCTTGTTGATTTTTTTAAGTTCTAGATAGATTCTTGTTATCAGCCCTTTATCGGATGTGTAGAGAGCAAATATTTTCTCCCATTCTGTAGGTTGTCTATTTGCTCTAATGATAGTTTCCTTGGCTGCGCAAAAGCTTTTTAATTCGATCAGATCCCATTTATTTATTTTTGTTGCTGCTGTGATTGCTTTGGGAGTCTTCTTCAAAAATTCTTTGCCTAGGCCAATGTCTGAAAGGGTCTTCCCAACATCTTCTTCTAGAATTCTTAAGGTTTCATGCCTTGGTTTAACTCTGTTATCCATCTTTTTAATAAAGGTCATTCTCTCTGGAGTTAGGAGCTTTTTTGATATTCCACTCTACCTCATAGTTTGCCTTAGGTGGTGCCTACATGGTTATCATAGTTTTTATAAGAATGTCATATAGCTAGATTTTGAGTTCCCTGAAGACAGGAACTGTCTTTACTTCTGTAATTCCACCACCTATAATAGCACCCGAAACATATTAATAGCTAAATATATATTCTACAATGAATGAAAAAATGAATGCATGAATCTATATTTAAAACAGTGTATAGATCAACCTTTAACCTAGAGTCATATCTTACAAGGAAAGTAAGAAATGTAAGTAATTCCCTTTAAAAGTAAGAAAGCACTAAGATAAGTTCATTTTTTGAGAAAAAAATGAAATGTTACAAAAGAACTCGGACTTCATTTTGTTATCACTTGTTAGTATTGTATGTCACCAATTAAAGGAAAAAATGATTGGACATCAGTGATGAACTGATTATTTTTATTATTTCATTACTTAAATACACACAAAGAACTAGGTATTAAAATGTACATAGCTGATGTGAATTTCAGAGTATAATTTCACAGGTGCAAGAAACGTAGCTTTTTTATCTTTCTCTGTATTAATGGAATTTCTCCTTTGAGCATAATATCTCAGGGTTTCCAATTTTATATCAACAATAGAGTTAAAACCATAAATGCCTAAATACCTTCTGACTTTATAGGCATCACTAGAACTATTTCTTAATAGTTCAAAAAAGTCTCAATGGAAACTTCTGGTTCCTATCTCCGTGACCTGTTTTGATTCAGTTGTTCTCTTTCTGCTACTTCTGTTCCATTCTCGGGAACAGAGGAATCATTTGGCAATTCCTGCTTCACACTGGAGAGCTGAAACTGTGATGCTATCTGCTTAGACACAATTACAACAATTTCTTTTCCAGGGTTTTGTCATACCTGGGGCTGTACATAGGCAATGAAGAACAGATCCCTTGCACTCCTCGATCCCACAAAACTATCTGGAGGGAAAGGGAAAGGGGGTAAGCCCAGCTCTTAACTCATTATGGTTGCTCTGCTGTATTTTAACTATTCCATGATCCTTTTCTGCTCTCCTAAGGGCTTTAAAACACAAAAGTAAGAAAGATAACCTTTTTAACATCCCCTCCCCCCAAATCTCCTTGTCTCCTTTTTCTGTCATATTAGAACCAAACTGCTTCAACTGGGATAAAGGAAATGGAAAAAAGGAATTACAGGGTTAAAAAAAGATAATATTTCAAAAACATTTTTGACTCATACACTTTATGCTTGCGTCAGGGGACAAAGGAGATTCACAAGCATGGCTCAGGTAACACTTCAAGTGAGAGCAATAGGACAAGAGGCTAGCTAGGGGAGTAGGGGCCAAAGTATAGAGAAATTTGGTTTTTATCCTTAGGTAACAGGAAGTTAACAATGTGAGGTTTAAACAGAGTGATTACATGATGAGCTTTCCTATTTTGAAAGAATTGAATGACTTTGAAGAATGAATTGGAGTTATGAAATATCAGTACAGGCTATTGAGTCCAAGAAAGAAATCAGGAGGACCTCATTTAAGTAACCTGTACACTGATTCAGATAGCATGGGTTTTTACAAATACAAACTATTTATTTAATAGTTTCAATATTTAGTTCATTTCATAATTATATACAAGTTACCTGTTTTGTAGAAAATAAGTCACATATCACTGGTTATGTGATTTTTGGATAAAATTCAATCTCCTTCTAAGTGATAAAATTTGAATAGGATTATTAAGAGAGTTTAAAGACCCTTGATGCTGATAAGTGAACTATTATAATTCATCACATTAAGACAGCTTTAGAAGAGCATCTGTGATTAATCTAGGAAAATGTGTAGATTATTTATATTATCAAAATGATTACATCCATCATAGTAAAATAACTTAATGGGATTCCATTTTGGGCATGCATAGTAATTAATTATCTAGGTTATTAGAGCAATTAGCATAGATTTGTATCTTCACAATCAAATAATTTCAATGTTATAAATTATATTTTACTTTAGATCTATGAGATTGAAAAAGTTAAAAATTGTAATACATACAGATATTATCCTAAATTTCTAATAGTAGTTTTTAATGAAATAAACTATACTTTTCAATGAAGTAAGCTACTATTATAATAATATTTTTATTTTATCTTTACAGTTCAGTGCTCTTTGTATTTAGCCTAAACTTTCACTGAGAATAAAACATTTATTTAAGAAATAAAATCAACTTCATGGAGCACAGTATTATGAATGAATACCAAGGGCCCATTTCTCAGCTCTTACATACTCCTCAATAAACCACAATGTGTGAAATAATCTCATGATTTCTTTGGGTCTATTTATACTGAACCTATCAAGGACCATCAAATTTCCAAAATTAGCATCACTGTAACCCTCATCAGCACTCCATCTTTTCAAAACTCTCTTCTCTCTTGATTTTGTCATACCATTCTGCCCTGACCCTTTGTCATACTCACAGTTGATTTACTGTCTGGTCTGTATTCACTGCTCCTACCCTTCCTAACAGAATCCTAATTTTGTCAAGGTGTTCAATTTTCCTCCACACAGTAATTTCCTTTTTGACCAAAGCTGTAAAGAAAAAAAGACTTAGATTCCATGATTAGAAGAGAGGTTTTCTTCCTCTCTCCCACTGGACATAGCATTTGCTACTATAGCCATCTCATAAACATGAAGAGGACTTGCCTAAGTATAAAACAGAAAGATGATATAACAGAGAATCTGCTATGTGCTTACTAACTTCAGCATACATTGCCCAGTCTCCCTTGCATCTAACTCAATACCATGTGACTAAGTTCTGGTAATATGTAAAACTCACAGGGCTAACCATAAAACCCCCAGAGAGATATTTTACTCTCTTTTCTCTCTTCTCAGAATCTTGAAGGTCATGTGTTAAAGATACCAGTGCTGGAACACATTCTACTAAGTGAAGTATCCCAAGAATGGAAAAACGAGCACCACATATACTCACCATCAAATTGGTATTAACTGATCAACACATAAGTGCACATATAAGAATAACATTTATTGGATTTCAGGCGGGGGGTGGAAGGGGGAGGAGGGGACAGGTATATACATACACAAAGAGTGCAACGCACACCATTCGGGGGATGGACACACTTGAAGCTCGGACTTGGGG
>NW_012148786.1:1039445-1042716 GCF_000956105.1 Propithecus coquereli | reverse complement strand
GCTAGGATTACAGGCGTGAGCCACCACGCCCGGCCTAAGTATCACTTTTATATACTGATAATCATGGATTGTTGCCATTTGAGCTAATCAAGCTAAAATATAATCTGCACTTCTCTGTAATAAGAATGCAATGTTTTATTGCATTTTTCTCTCAAGAGATAAAGATTACATATCTATAACATTTTCCTGGGCTTCATAAGGAAAACAAAGCTTAGAATAAAAATACTGTGAGTACAAATGTTTTAACAAAAAAAAATGAGTTTTTTAAAAAAATTATGCTTTTATATTTTATTATTTATTAGTTTCCCTGTTTTACATAGTTCTAAATATGACTTTACATATATCAAGGATGAGAATAAAATGAACATGAGACCCTAAAGGAAATACAATACTGTAATTTTGAAAGGTAAGAAGTATCACTAGAATCATTTTAGTTTGATGGTAGAAACATTTAATTTGAAATATAATGCTAAAGTATTGTTATATCAGGGAGAAGAAATATCAGAGAAAAACTTAGCATGATACGCTCACAAAACACAAAGACCCTTTCTAAGCAGCAACAATTCTTTCCAATGTGCTTGACAGTTAAATAAAAATTTTTTAAAAATAATTATGCAATAGAACAATCTAGATCTGTGAAGAATGATGTTGGTATTTTAATAGGGATTGGATTGAATCTGTAGATCACTTTGGGTAGTATAGGTATTTTAACAATGTTGATTCTGCTGACCCATGAGCATGGTACGGTTTTCTACCTATTTATGTCCTCTGCTATTTCCTTTCTCAGTGTTTCCTAGTTCTCCCTGTAGAGGTCTTTCACCTCCTTAGTTAAGTATATTCACAACATTAATAATTGATCAAGTCAACAAACATACTGCTTTTTACAGTTTCTAAAAAATACCTGATTTTTTTGTTTTAATTTGTTTTTTGGTCAAAGCACATGAAAGTAACAAATAAATTAACATTCTATTGGCTTCAAGATTATAATAAAATTGACACATAAATGACAAATACATGTTCTACCATCAAGAGAGCCATTGTTAACATTTTGGTATTTATCCTTCTAATCTATTAATAGGTGAGTATAGATGGATGGATGGATGGATGGATGGATATATAAAACTTATTTCTTTTTCTTCCTTGTTTTTGACCTTAATTCTTTCTAATAGTACACTAAAGATTTCAGGCAAAGGTTTAATAAGTCATAGTGAATCTCTCAGAGACATTTTTGAAACATGTTTATGATGTGGTAAATTATTTTCGTCTACTCTATTGGGAAATATTTATAGAAAATATCAACATCAGTCCGTCAAAGGCTGTAGGACTCCTAAGTATTAGTCTTAATTATTATTGAAACTACCAAAGCAAAGCACATGATGTGAGAATATTGTTTCCATTTAGTAATCTTAAACATGTGAATCATTTATTTTAGCTGAAGCTCTTGCTCCAGCCAAATGAGGAATCTACTTCTCTATCTAAAACTGCCATCTCTTACTATGCACTATTGATTAATAGCTGTTTACTTAGAGCAAAATAACAGAGTAGAGAATGGTCAGAGCTGAAAACAGACCTGCCTTCTAGAATCACACAGGTTAGAGCCTGAAGAGACAGAAAACAGATGGCCGTAAAGATTCAGTGGGAAGACCAAGTTATCCTGTCCACAAATTAACCCAATCTCCAGTCAAAAGGCACCAGACATCAAAGAGGAGTTTCAAGAGGTGTAGTAAAACTTAGAGGTGCAGGTTAGTAAGTAAAGAATATCTTAAAGATATATTCATAGATGATAGAGGCCCTGTCTCAGGTTACTACATCGCTGAGGAGGAGGAATATGTGAATATGCAGAAATAAAAGACTAACATCTCCTGAGCACATATCATGCTCCAGGAATCATGTCCTGTACTGTTATGTAGATCATTTTATTTAATACTTAAACTTTCCTGGGAAGTGTTTTCTTTTATTTGGTCTGCCCTGGACATGGAACAATGTCCTGAGTACACTTGATAAATGTTGCCAAATAAATGTCTGAATGCCTGACATCAGTGGTAATTTTCTTTGTACTACACAATGTTAAATATTACAAGAATAGGATCTTCAGAATAGATAACATCATCAACACTCAGAGATACCAGTTGGAACACATGAGGATATACTAAAACTTGGGGGAATAAAAGAGTTAGCACTGTCTTATTATCAGGTAAGTCTAAAAATGATGGAAACTTGCCCAGTACAGGGACTAATTGTTAAGCTTCTTTTTCATTTTGATAATAATGCCCAGGCTTTTTTTTTTAAAGGAATATTCTTTCTTTCCCCCTTGTATTTTCAGCCATGCAGATAGACTGATACCATACCCACCTCTAGGGTAGGTCTTGACAGCTTTCTGTCAATACAGTGCTCATTCTCCCTGGTCACAGTTTTCAATTCTGGTATGGCACTTAATCTGATGAGTCAATGAAACACAGGGAGGCTTTTGACTAAACTTGCAGGAAAAACAACTTCCACTCTTTCTTTGAGAGTTATGGGAAAGAGACCCTCTCTTTTACCTGGATGGTGTTGTGAAAGCATACGAAATCTAGAACTGCTTCAGCCATTTTGCTACCATGAAAGATGAGCTGGGAGCCTGACGATAATGCTAACACAAAATGTAGAAAGAAAAGATAAAGATAGATATTTAAGGTAATGGATATCCCAAGTACGCTAATTTGATCTTTATAAATTATTTAAGTGTATTAAATTATCACATGTTCCCCATCACTATGTATATTATGCATCAATTAAAAAAAGGAAAGAAGTTTTTAAAAAGAAAGAAAATAGTAAAATTAGGTAGTAGATGGTATCTTTAAGACAGTGAATCAAGCTTGACCTGAAGCTACTGCTACTTCTGATCTTTTCAATTAATCTTTTAACCAATTTTAACCAATTAATCTTTTAACCAATTTTTGTTGCATTTCCTGTCATTCTTGACATTAAGCATTCCAACCTATACTGAAAGCAGATGGGATTGCAGCATGGCTCAGGTGATAAATAGTCTCCAAAATGGCCATCAGGAAACTTATTCAATAAACCCCAGTGCAATGAAGATGAGGGTTGGAGGTACAATGAGGAAGGGTTTCTAATCACCATGGGTGTGAGTGACCTTGCGGGGAGATCAGTAGGTCTATATGTGAAAAAAGTATAGGATGAAATTGGGTAGGCAACAATACATTTTTACTTTAAGATAATAAAAATATATCTTCATACACAGGATAACATTTATTAAGTGAATGCATTTATA
>NW_012148786.1:1037518-1039210 GCF_000956105.1 Propithecus coquereli | reverse complement strand
AAAAAAAAAAAAAAAAGATACCAGTGTTACAAAAATAGAAAGATTCCAAATCCCTGCAATTTCTTGGGTCACCACTTGGAGAAAGGATGTTCAGAAAAGCTATCCAAATAGAAAACCCTCAATTGTCCAGGTTTGAGTGAGAAATAAACTTTTATTGTATAAGTCTGTGAACCTCAAATTGCCTCAGGACATGCATAGGAATGGCTTGTAGGTCCCTATTTGCAAAGTGATACATTCACTGAAAGTAAAATATTATTCATCTAAAGTACATGACCTGTTAGCTTTGGCATGAGTCTTTGCAAATACAGAGCAAAGAAAAGCACAGAGGATGTATATGCTAAGTTCTTCACAAAACAGAAAGTCAAGGACAAAAAGATAAGCAATTAGGTAATAAAACTAGGTCAAAACAAAACATACATACATGATGGAGAAGAAGAGGATCATAGAATAGATAGCTTTAAAACAGGCATAGCTTTAAAAGGAGTTAATAGAAGTCATTATAACCAGACTCCACTAACCAATCTTAGCAGGTTCCAGTAATAGCACTCTCAAGACCTAAAGAATTACTCCTGTTGATAAAATTAGTACCTATGGAAGAGAAGAAAGCTGAGGATATTGGAAATTATGAGCAGCAGTTTGGGGCTATTTCAAGCCTTGGTTGGCAGAACAGAGGTAGCCCTAAAGACTAGGTTTGAATGCTGGCAGTTCCTTTAAAAGCACTGGGGATTCAAAACTTCCAGGTCCCACCAAACACAGGAAATGCCTGGAGAGGGTGCCTCATATTCTGTTCAGCAGGAAGGAATGATATATGATGGAAGATACTTACTTTTGGAAAATCCTGGTAGTGTTTAGTAAAACTGCTAGGGACAAGCTGGAGTCAACCTGGCCTGCAGGGCACTGGGCTCTTATCCCCTTAGCTTATCCAGCCATACCCCCTTCCTGTATGAATGTCCAATGACAGCTCCAGTCTCCTTCTACCAGAAATGTCAGGGTTATAAATTAGAATGCCAGTTCATACAAACAAAGTTTATTCCACATCATGTTAATCAATAGCCCTCAATCCTTTATCATTTTTTCAGTGATTATATTAATATATGAAGCAGTTCCCTCACATGGCCTGATAGGTTTAGGACTGCAGTTTGATGGAAAGAACAATTTGTTCTTGTAACATTATTTGACAAATGATATTTACCTTGTTTTAAGACCCTTCTCTCTCTATAACTTCATTCATCATACTACATATAAATCAGTAAATTTATATACCACCTGTCAAAAGTCTAGTTTGTTTGTTGTTTAAGTCATCTTCCTTCCCCTTTATATATAATTCTACCTATCATTGACTTTTCAATGCCACTGAAAATTTGTTTCAACATTGCAATAACATACTCTAAGTATCACTTTTTTTTTTTTTGACACAGAGTCTCACTGTGTTGCCCAGGGTAGAGTGCCGTGGCGTCATCCTAGCTCACAGCAACCTCAAACTCCTGGGCTCAAGCGATCTTCCTGACTCAGCCTCCCAAGTAGCTGGGAGTACAGGCATGTGCCACCATGCCCAGCTAATTTTTTCTATATATTTTTAGTTGTCCAATTAATTTCTTTCTAACTTTAGTAGAGACGGGGTCTCGCTCTTGCTCAGGCTGGTTTCGAACTCCTGAGCTCAAACAATCCGCCCACCTCGGCCTCCCAGAGAGC
>NW_012148786.1:1022429-1034238 GCF_000956105.1 Propithecus coquereli | reverse complement strand
ATTCACTACAAGACAGTGGTTAAAATAATAATTAAGGTCTTTCTATATAACATAAAAATAAAAATATCACTACATCATGAGTTATCTTCTCATCTAATGCACTTATTTCTTTAAATTAAGTGTGAGTTAAAAAGAAAAATTCATACAAATATGTTGTAGTTTAATTCTATAAGGTAATTTAACCCCAGAACTATGTTTGATTAATAAATATCTAATACAAACAGAAAAAGCAAAAACTGTCATAAATTACAAAGAGATTCAAATGAAAGAAATAAGGACATAAAGATCTATATAAAATATAATCATAGCTGTGCTATTTATAAATGATAAAATGATTAAATGAATTGTTATTATTGATTTATTAATACTAATCAGATACATAAACAAATGGAATAGTTAACAGAAAACGATATCCACAATGTTTCAACTGCATAAAGCAAGTTTTAGAAAAGTCTTTATGATATATTCCTAACTGGCTGGGAGAGGAGGGGGATAAGAGACAGGAAAGCTTTTAAAGAATTTCTTCTGAAAAGAAAATAATTAGCCAAAGTGTTAATAGTGTTTATCTGTTTTGGTATATGCAAGGTGGGTTGGGGGGGGCATGTATTATTCCTTTATTAAAAAAACAGAAGAATAAAATTATTTTCATTTTTAAAATAATAACCCAATTAAACATCATTATCTCTAAACTTACAAAGTTGCAAAAAGTTGTATGTAATTATGTAACACTTAGTAATTTCTCCTGCAATTAAAAATCAATTCCTCATCCTAACTAATTAAATACTAATTCATGTTTTACAGCATTGTTCACAAATCAATATCATCAATACTAATATTATAACTATACAACCTTTCAAAATAGAAGAAAGTCCAATAAAATATATTTGTATAGTATGGTAAATCTTGCAGATATTACCAGGATATAGTGTAGTAGAATTTTATGCATGATCTCCAAACATTTTTTTTTAATTATAGGAAAACTGAAAAAAAACAAAACTCTATGTAAAAAAATGTTGTTTACACATAAATCTCATTTCAACTGCAGCTAGTAGCTTTGCTGTTATACATTTCAAACTGATACTCCTTATCCATTTCTGTAACAACACTCTTTAAATTTCTATTATATATAATATGTTCAGTCCAGGTGAAATTAAAGGTCACAGTTGTCAAATAGAAAGATCTACTTATGTTTATACAAAACATTTGCTGTTATAAAAGATAATGAATACTGAAATGTCGGTGATATAAATGATATTTTGAACACATGCCAGTGCTTAAATGTTCTTCCTTGAACAGAAGTAAGTATTTATCTAGGCTGTGGAGCAAGTCTGAGGGGGAAAAGATTGTGAGACACAGAGCTTAATACCTTGGACAATTCCTAAGGGTATAAATTTTGCTGTCACACTGACAGGTAGGGCCTAAGATCCAGGTGAAAGTAAATGTACTGTTTGCTCAGAGGCTCCTATAAATATATGCATTGCGAGCAACTCCAAAGGGACATTTAGCCAGAATTTAACTCACTGACCTACAGCTTGGAGTGTTTACACATTCCCCATTTTTTCCAATTTTTCTACCATGTTTTCTTTCTTACACGTTTATAAAACATACTATTTTCTTATATTTTGTAGAACGTACAATTTTATAGCCCAGCAGCTTGCCATTATTTTAGTATTTAGAATTTAGTGTTCCTTTGATTTTTGCTGGTTGTTTTAAATTGCTCCTTTTTTAACCTTCAATTGTATCACTATATCCTTACCTTTAGTGTCCTTATTTCCACCTAATCTTCTTTATCTTCTCCCCCATATATCTTTATTAGGCATATTAAAAATCTGTAATTGTCTTCACTTTTACACTGAAAATTAGGATTCTTTTTAACCCTGAAGTTTAATTTTCTTATTTGCTGGCTTCTACTTTCAGGTTTTTAACCTACTGATTTCTTTTATCTTAATGCCTCTCATCTTTATTTCTTAAAGTTTTTCCTTGATTGAAATTTAAAGATGTTTTGTGTTTGTATTACCACATTTTAATTTATTTAATTTTAAACTCTTAAAGTTCTATAATTTTACTACTTCTTCTCTCTTTTTTTTGTTGCCAATTTCTTTTTATTCCTTGTCACAAAAGCATTCTTATTTAATGATCTATTTTTTAAGGTAGGGTAACACTAAGCTAAAGGAAAATTTCCTCCAAACAAAGGAAGTTGGAAGCCTTTCTCCCCCAGATTTTCCTGCATCATCCCCTAAGGCTTCCACAAATGGATCCTCAGCCTTTTTATGAAGGCTTCCCCAAAAAGAAAAAGTTGATCTCACCTCAGAATATTTAAGTAGCATCATGGGCTTAACCAGACCTGAGGGGGATAAGGGATGGTGAGGAGCAGCGGGAATGGTTGTTTCACTTCACTGTCAAGCATTCTTCTAAGGTAGTGCCTTTTCATTACATTTAAAGTAATATGGCAACATGATGTTTCCAATTAATGTAATGAAGAGATATAAAAGGAAGCATTGTGAAAACAAGACAGTGAGGTACACAGAGAAGGTAGGCAAAGAGTAAAATCCTAGCTCTCTCCTTTCTGAGGGCATCAATACTCAATGTCTTCACCCATTGTCTAACTCATGTATTCTTAATGAGAGCAAAATTGCCCCCCAAGGAGGCCGAAAGTGGTTCATAGAGGAGACTGAAACAATATTAGATATTACAATGATTTGTGACCTTCCAAAATTCCAAGGTACATGAGGCATGGGTGGAACCAAAGGAAAAATGACTAAGGCTGAAAAACTGGCTAGCTCATATTAGTTAGAAAAGTCTTTAAAAATCCTCCAAATTTGGCCCTTCTCTAGTACATATAACCTGACTAGAAAACCCACAGACTCACCTTTTTTCTAAGAATTTGCTCATTCATTCATAAAACAATTATGCTTAGTGCTGACTATTAATATGTTGTTATAAGATATACTATGCTAGAATAATAGGGTAGAGATGTGGTTCTTTTCCCAAAGAAGCTGACAGCCAATAGGAGATTCAGATATTCAGATGTGTAAGTGGGCAACTGCAACATATGATTTGATAAAAAATAACTATCACTGCTTTGGATCCCATGGAAGGGGAAGATAATTTAAATTTATTGGTCCAGACTTTGTGAAGAGCATGATAACTAAGAACACAGGTGCTTCAGGCAGTTGAAGCAGATTACACAGTTCTCAAAAGTAAGAACAAGGAAATGTTCAGGAACTGAATGCAGCTGATCAAATTTAGTATGGTTGGTGGAGTAATATCCAAAAATGATCCAAAATTTCCTTCTCTCCCTGTATGCACATGCCATTCCACTCAAAATGTGTCAATTCTTCCCCATCCTGCCCTGAATTTTGGCTGGCTTTGTGACTTGTTTTCACTAACAGAATGCTACAAAATTCACATTCTGGGACTTAGAGGTCCAGATAATAAAAAGAGTAGCAACTCCGCTTTCTAACTTTGGAAGCCATCTACCACACTGCAGAAATACGCAGGAAATACTGCTGGAGAAGTGGGGGGAGAGGGAACAAAGAAGGGAGAAATAGAAGGAGAGAGAGGAAAACATGAAAAAAATCCTAGAGACTAAGACTTCACACGGAGAGAAGGAAAAGAAACAGAGACTGAGACACCAAACATGTCAGTAGGTTTTATGAAACTTTACATTCACCAGCTGAGTGTAGCTGAGTGAGTGACATCAGCTGAGCCACATGGAGCAGAATCATGCAGCTGAATGCACAAAATTGTAAGAAATAATCTAATGCTTTTGGTTTAAGCCACTAAATTTTGAAGAGGTCTGACTGCTGAAATATGTGTAGCATACAGTATAGGGACATAGAATTGGAGAGGTAAGCAAGAACCGGATAAAAAAGTTTGATGAGCCTCGCGATGGAGTTTAGACTCTTTACCTGTGGACAATGGGCAATTTTTGAAGGCCCTTTGGAGCAGAGCAATGCAGTCAGAATCCAATTACCCACACAGGTGGGATCTTCCCCATACAAGGAACCAGATTTGTCAGATCTAAGACAAGATGCTTCTAATGAGAGCAGGTGCAGGACAATGGCTGAATTACCCACTTGATGGCTTCTTTCCTGAGATTCTAAAGGTAAGTAAGACTGTTAAGGTGGTGAAATTTTTTTAAATGGTTGGCTACTAAAAGCACCAGTTCAAAATTATGGTCTGTCTCTGGCAGATGGTTAGTATCACTTGATACAGATTTTGTATAATAAACTGTCATAATTTTTTATTTATTTTTCTTTTGTCATGTTTTTTCTCAGCTAATTATTTTAAATTTTATTTTATTCTACTTTACTGTATTACATGTAAATTTTAATACCTTTAAATGCTTTTTGACGATGCAGAATATAAATTCATGTATACTTTTATTCCTCTAGGTTAGAGTAAAATCATACCATTTCTCAATTCCCTAATTTAAACTTGTAGAAGTAAAATAATCTTAAGAGGGGATGGATATTTGCATACACAAAGAGTGCAATGCGCACCACCCGAAGGATGGACATATTTGAAACTCGGACTTGGCGGCGGGGGGCAAGGGCAACATACGTAACCTAAACATCTGTACCCCCACAATATGCTGAAATAAAAAAAAAAAAAACTTCTTTTAAAATTTCAAACCTCATATGACTAAATTTCTAGACAATCGCTGAAAACTTGTAAATATATAATTCTGCCATCTATATATGCAAAATATTCCTTAAATGATCATTTTTTACATACAGTAATTTCCTAATCAAAGTGATATTATTTAGCCATTCTACTTAGATCATTAATATAATTAATATTAAACAACCATTTACACATAGTACTTAAAATGTATTGAGATTATTTAAAATATTAACTTATTAAGACATCATGACAGCTTATGGATTAGGTATAATAATAATTCCGTTTTTATAAGTGAAGAAATAGAAATTAAATAACCTAACCAAGATCACAGGGCTAATCTAAACAAATAGAGATAAATAGGTTAAGTAACTTTCCCAGAGTCACAGGGTCAGTATATAGTAGATCCAGGATTTGAACATAGTCTGCTTATCACCAACATTTGTAATCTTAATCACTATATTGTTTCCCTAAAGTTATTCCTTTTAATTAAAAAATTACATTCATGGGAAAGACATATAAAGCAAATATAACAATTAATAAAGAATAAAGTGCCAAACATTCCAAAATCTCAGAATCCTCCTCTGTAAAATGGGTAAATAATAGTATCATATTAAAGAATTTTTCATAAGGATTAAATAAGACAATATATGAGAGGCCTTTAACATTGTGATTGGCTCAATATTTCAATAAATGTCCATGGTGATAATTAGTAGCATCACATCCAAGATTTAAGCACAAATGTTAGCTAATCTCTTAAGAAAAATGAATAAGCTAGTTCATAAATTACATTTTTATTCAGCTTATTACTTCAAAATTTCATCTAAATGACTTTGTAATAAGGTAAACCAATAAAATATAAATTCTCAAGTGTGGATCTTTGTATAAAAGGTACAACTTTTGAAATTAAAAAAAGGGATTTTACTTACTATGCCCTATTCCAGGGTAAATGCCACTATTTAAATAAAAAATAATCACTTTGTAAATAGCTAAACAAAAATAAATTTATGTAATTTTTAAATCGCTTTGGTTAATGACCTAAGACTTCATTTGGTTTGGACTAATCCAGTACCTAAATCTGTCAATTAACAATTTTCAGGACTTCTCTCATTTCCTTTTTAAAATGAAAAATAGGTAAAAAGCAAGGTAACTAGCAGCAAAGATTAAAATCAATAAAATTCTTGGGCGGGGGGGAGGGGGGAGGAGGGAGGAGGGGACGGGTATTTGCATACACAAAGAGTGCAATGCGCACCGCCCGAAAGATGGACATATTTGAAACTCGGACTTGGGGGGGGGGCAAGGGCAACATACGTAACCTAAACATCTGTACCCCCATAATATGCTGAAATAAAAAAACAAAAAAAAAGTAAAATCAATAAAATTACTTCTTTAGAATAAGATTTGAAATATAGTATAACATCTATTTTCAATATCTAGAAAAATATTTTCAGCTAGCACAGAAAGGAAAAGTGTTAAGCCAGCAGTCCCCAACTTTTTTGACACCAGGGATCGGTTTCACGGAAGACAATTTTTCCACAGACTAGAGGCGGAGAGATGGTTTCAGGATGATTCAAGTGCATTACATTTATTGTGCAGTCAAACTTCTCTGCTAATGATAATCTGTATTTACAGCCACTCCCCATTCCTCATCACTACCTCAGCTCCACCTCAGATTGTCAGACATTAGATTCTCATAAAGAGCGGGCAACCTAGATCACTTGCACGCGCAGTTTACAGTAGGGTCCGTGCTCCCGTGAGAATCTAATGCCACCGCTGATCTGACAGGAGGCGGAGATCAGGCAGCAACGTGAGCAATGGGGAGCAGTTGTAAATACAGATGAAGCTTCACTGGCTTGCCTGCCACTCACCTCCTGCTATGTGACCCGGTTCCTAACAGGCCATGGACTGATACCAGTCCACAGCCTGGGGGTTGGGGACCACAGTACTAAATAACTAGATTCAAATATACTGTGGTACATTTTGCACAAAAGAAAAAAGTCTCACAATTATCACTAATAAATTGTGATAGAGTCTTCTCTCAATCACCCTGTTTAAACATACAGAGCAGATTTTAAGACATACTACATTCAGCTCCCTCTGAAGAGAATGTGTGGCATTATCATCTCATTTCCCTGACAATGTTTAAGTAAGTGTTCAGAGGAAAAACTCAAATTCTGTTTTCCTCTGCTCTTATACCAACACAACAATCAACACAGAAGACTTCTGTAACCCCAAAATATGGGGGGGTTTCTCCCCACCAGCAAGCAAGCAATCAATTCTGTAGCAGCTATTAGGTGGGTGTTTTCCAATTCAGTTCTGACACTATCTACCCAGAGATAGCATCAGATCCTACAGTGTGAGGACTCAGTCACATAAGATTGCCCCCTCCTTCTCACCAGTCAAAACCAGGCCTTGGGAACTTTTGACCAACTGGTTTCAAGTTGGGGTTCCCACAACCCACTCTTTGAAAGGTTCGATTAATTTGCTAGAGCAGCTCACAGAACTCAGGGAAGCACTTTCTTACATTTCCTGGTTTATTTCAAAGGGTATACAAAAGATACAGGAAAAGAGATGTACAAGGCAAGGTATGAGGAAGGGGTACAGAGTTTTCATGCCCTCCCTGGGTGTGCCATCCTCCAGGAACCTCCACGTGACATGTTCAGCTACCTAGAAACTTTCTCCAAACCCCAAATCCAAACACTGCCCCCCCCCCCTTTTTTTTTAAGAGATGGGTCTCCTTGTATTGCCCAGGCTGGTCTATAGGCTCCTTTTTTAATGGAAGCTTCATTATGTCAGGATTCCCTTTCCCAGGGTATGGAGTGGGACCCTCTCTGGAATGAGGGTCTTATGACCCACAATTAGAAAAGCTGGAAAAGATTAGAGTCCTACCTTAGGGTAGGTGAAAGGAAGGCAGGACAAGATCAGAGAGATTCTGCTTCCTGTGGCCTAAAGCACCAAATATTATAATAAAAGACTGTAAAAAGTGCTATGGGAGTTATAAGCTAGGAACTGTGGATGAAAACCAGGAAAAAAAAATATATATATATGTATATTTTTGGGTGTATGTATATCATAACATCACAATAAGAAAATATTAGGAAGAAAAGCTAGGAAATTTAGATACCACTGTAGTTTTTTTTTACCAAGTGATATGTTGGTTGTTTGGGTTTCCTTAAGCATAAATGTAAAACAAATGCAGGTAAATTCTTTCTATTCCTAGATCACAATTTCTCAGGCAGTGAATATTATCAGTTGAAGAAATGTTCAATAAAAGCAAGTTAAGTGTTACCTAGTATCACCTCAACTTGTTAGGCTCCTTGAGAAATCATTGATATTAGCTTGATTTAATGTAATAGAATGAAAGTCATGAAACTTGCCCACGGCATCTGCAAGAATTGTTGCAGATACAATTTACCTTGGAAAGGTTTGGTAGACCCTCTTGTTGAGACCAGAAATGTAGCTACCTTTTTTCCTGTGGGAAAGGTCTCACCCCTCCCCTGGAATTATCCATGTATTTGTACAAAAAGAACCTAAATTCTATATCATGAACCTTATGTCTCATTCTACTTGACATACACACTGTTTAAACATACATCCCCCTTTCCTGATAATGCTCTGATGTGATTAGGAGCTGGTGCTGTTTGGAAACTAGGAGGTCCAAATCCTTGCTCAGACACCTGTTACTTTTTTTCTGAAGAAAAAAATATGGAGAAAGAACACTCAGTGTGTAAATGTGAACTATTTAATCTTCAATCTCAGATGTGAGAGCTAAATTCCTTTGCCCTGTTCCCTCCAACCCCACCCTAGGACCTAAAATAACATTAGTCCTCCTCCATCCATTTCTCGTAGGTCCACAATCACTAATTGGTTCTTTAGGTTGTGCTAGTCAAAGAAGCGTGGAAATAAACATCTCTCTCTCCCTCTTTCTCTCCCTCCCCAATTTTATTCTCAATGTTTATAAAATATGGTAGGAATTCAATACACAACAATTGAATGAATGAATAAAATCAAGGGGAAAATCTGTTTTTCTCAATTCAAGAGCACTTACTCTCCTCTCACATAAAGTTGCAAGTATTAGTAATATGGCCCAGTCATATTCATGGCCTTCTCTAAATCAATGACCTTCCTTTTCACTGGTGTTCTGATGGGAAAAGGGAGGAGATTTTTGACTACATTTTACCACTCTATGCTCCATATTCATGACATTCATATGCCAAAGTTCCCTGGAATGCCTAATTTTCCTTCTAAATATTATTCATCAATTGAAAAGTCCTAAGCCTATGGATTCATTCCAGAATAGACAACATATTCTAAGTTTATATTTGTCATTGAGTTTCTCCACAAAAGCATTCGTCAAGTTTATCAGGTGTATCCTTACTCTCCAAATGGAGAACAATACGGAATATAATTGCCAAGACAATCTGGTTGGGCAGGTAGTAAATAGAACTTGGAGATAATGGAATAAAAACTCAGGTGTCAGGTTAGCAAGTTCATGGTTAAAGCTTAATTGGTTGTGAAAATTCAGAATCAAGTTGAGAAGGCCAAATGGGAGAGGAAAAAGCAGAAGAGTCAGGAATCCAGAAACAGTCATATGTACACATAAAAAAATAGTTGTCTGGAAACTTGGAAAAGAAAGTCCATATGAGAATAGGGGAGTGACTGTTCACGTACAGACAAACAAGAGTAAGAAACTTAGAAAATCAAGCAAATAAGGCAGGCTGTATTAAAGGGGCCTCTTTTATACATCCCCATGGATGTGAGAGAACTGAACCTTTAGCACATGACAAAAGTAACTTTGAGAGTTACTGTAAGAGTTGTAGCTACACCATTTGGAATGCTGGTTGTGGCTATGACTATGAGTAGAAAAATTAGACAGTAGGCATTCATATACATCTTCGGACATTCAAACTAAGTTAATTTTAAAGGACAGGGTGATATTACCCTTAATATTTTTATTCAACTCATGCACTCGATTCTTCGACATATACTAGGCACTCCCTCTCTGCCAGGGGCTATTGATAATGATGAGAAAAGATCTGTGCCCTCAAAAGTCCTTGTTGGGGGTTTGGGAAACATATACACATAAATAAACTATCAGGATTCAATAGGATCTGTTCTATGTGCCCCTATATTATGCATTCTCTATATATGTACTTTGTACCAAGAGAACACAAAGGAACTCTGGTTGAGCGATGGGCATATACTTAGTTTGCTCAAGTATTTGCAAGTGAAAAAGAGGATTAAATGCATTCCAGTCAAAGGAACATGAGCCAATATAGGAATTTGTGAACAGATTTCACTGAATCTAGAGCATATGAGTACAGAGGCAAAGGGCACAACAGAACTGGAAAGGTAGGTTGGGAAGAGCCAAATATGTCTTAAGGGCTTAGGAAGTGATCAAAGATTTCAAAGCAGAAATAAGATATCGAATCTTAATTTTAGAAAGATTACTATAAAAGTAGTAGGCAGGATAAATTCCAGTTGGAGGAATGACTAGAGGCAGATAGAATAGTTGGAAGCTGTTGGGGAAGCCTATATGACAGATGATGGACTTTGACAACAGTGAATGACTGAAAACTCAATTTGAAATAGAATACACAGGCTTTAGTGATTGATTGATGTGATAAATAAGTGGTAGGGAAAACTTCTAAAGATACATGGGTCATCTTAGGTGACTACAGGGATGATGATGAGATTCTTTAAAGTGGGAGAAAGAAGGTGAGGGTGAAGACAAAGGGGATGTAGAAAAAGAGAATTGACTTTGAACCTGTTAAATTTGAGATGCTCACAAGATATGCGACTTGAAATGTCCTATTTTATGAGGTACTCTGAATTAATAGTTATTGCCTTGGGATAATGTCAGTAATATTAAATTAAAGTTGAAGTCAGAGCATAAATATTGTTATATATGTTGGGTGTGTAAGTCTAATAAAAATTTTTATTACTTTCTATTAGATTATAAAAGCACTATTAAGATGAAAAAATTAATGACATAAAACCAACATGACAACATCATTCTAATCAAGGCCCTATAAGAAATTGCCAAAATTGGTTTAAGATCAGCACAAGCACTGATGTTTATAATGCATTTACCATAAAAAAATAAATTACGGGATACCATTCCACATACATTGGCTTGACTAAAGACAATGTCTTCGTAAGTTTGGGTGAAGCAATCAAGTAACAGCAGAAATTACCAGAAATACTGTTTACCTATACTTCACCAAGTCTTGCTACCTCTACTTACTTAAACATAATAATGAATATATGTATGGACATAATATAGTCTGAAATACTAAATAAACTATTAAAGAGAACAAGAGGTATATTGGTACTTGTCCTAAACCATATTCTCTGATATTCTGCATTACAAAGACTAACATATGCTTTGAATTTCCATTTTCCTTTCTATTACACAATAAGTAATAGGAAATACCAGTATCTAGCTAAGGAAGAAGTTGGAGTGATAAATATTTCTATAATTATTTGGAATATTATTAATGTATTATCATTCTATGAAAATATCCTGCCTTATCATAATAATATACTCCAGAAAAAGTTTTATATGAAAACTAAATGTCTTGATTTTTCAAAAACTGAAACTATGTCCTAAGGGAGACAAGCATAGTTTCATTTTTTACCAACCTTAGTTAATAGGTAGGATTTTTATGCATTGTTGGCACTATACATAATTGGTATATATAATTATATGACCAACAATGCCTTCTTGTAGGTCACTGTGGTTATTACTATAGATCTAGATAATTAAAAGATAATGAAAAATGGTTATAGCCCCAGAAGGGCAACTGTCGGTCTCTCACTGAGTCTATGAAACACTGGAATTGAAAATGCTGTGTGCATCATCTGTGACCAATGAAAAAGCCTTTCCATAATTTTAACTGTGAATTGACTGAAAAAAAAAAAAAAATAAGAATACTTTCTGGAAGATGACAGTTGCTCAACAAACCCAAAATGTCTAAATAAACTTTAACATTGAAGAAAGACACATGCAAGGGTACTGAAGACAATCTAAAATAAATTGAAAATCTAATCTACTAATTAGATGATGTATTTATTGATGGAACACACCCTAAAACATAAATATCTCATTAAAATGTATATTTAAATTTACTGTAAATTCATGTACATTGTCCTTCTTAAAAGTTAATGGCATAAATATCAT
>NW_012148786.1:999713-1022069 GCF_000956105.1 Propithecus coquereli | reverse complement strand
AACTAATAATCTCTTGAAACATACATAATTGGTTTTTTACACTAAAAGCTACTTATTCACTTTATTTCTCATGTCTGTTTCAATGGAAATACATAAAATAGTATTAATATTAACCTGACCACTTGTCAGGAAGCACATAAAGTCATCAGCCTTGTTCACAGCATAGTCTAATGTGTCCTACTACATCTAAGTCCACTTGGAAGTTTAATAGCCATCATAAACTTAACATGCCAAACTCTAAATTTGAAACCTGTCCCTCCCTTAGTCTTCCCCATCTAAGTCAGTGTTCACTCTATTCTTCATATGCTCTGCCCAAACACTGTGGAGTCATTCGTAAATCCTCTCTCTCTCACCCCACATCTAGCCCATCAGAAAATCCTGTTGACTCTCCTACTAAAAAAAATGAAATAAAATAACAAAAATCTCACTACTTATCAGCTTCTCTATCACTATCATCTTAGTTCAGGAAATCTTTATAACTCACTTGGATTACTGAAATAGTTCCTAACTAGTTTGCCAGCTTCTTTCTTTAACCTCTATAACATTCTAATTTCCACATAGTGGTTAGAGATCTTGTTTTCACATAAGTCAAATCCTGTAACTCTTCTGCTCAAAATCCTCTAATAGTTTGCCAACATTTCATGTCCTCTTTACTATGATCTATAAGGTCCTAAGTCATACTCTCTTTGACCCCTAAGTACCTAACTTTATATTCCCCTCTTCTTCTCCAAGCTAACTTATTTTGCTTATAGTGGACCCCTTGCTGTTCCTGGAACATTCTGGACATGCTCTCACCTCAAGGGCTTTGCATTTGTTGTTCCCTCTGATTCTCATTTCCTTTCTAGTTCTCTGCAGTCTCATTTCCTCACCTACTTCAGGCTTTTTTATTGCATGTCACCGTCTCAAAAAAAGCTCAGACCACTCTTTTTAAACCTGAAGCTATCCTGCACTCTGTTTTCCTCTGTCCAGCTTTATGTTTCTCTACAGAACTTACGGCCATCAAGTATACTGTTACAAATATGTGTTCATTACTGGTATACTAACTTCCCTGAAATAAATGTAAGCTCCTTCAGAACACATTTCTGTCTAGTTTAGTTAATTGCCCAGAATAGTGCCTGAGAAGTGCTTAGTAAATTTTTGTTGAACTTTTTGTTGAATGAGTGAATGTGAAAGTCCCTTAAAAAAAATCATTCTTCTTATATAGCTTAACTCATATAATTTCACAAAAATACAGCACATTCATCTGGAAAATTAAAACTTGGAAAAAGTTTAGAAATTCTTCAAGCAACAGATGATTCAGAGATCTACACTCCTTCTAGCACATGGTTCAGAACTTTGAAAGTCCTCTGATCTCAGTTACAAGAGAATCCACTGAAGTTTTAAGGCTTAGGTATGCACTGCCTTTGACCATTTGGAGTCATATGGCTAGATTCACTGTAGAAGGCTGAGAGATACAATCTTCCAAAGGTCTCAGAGAAGAGGATATGGGGTTGGTGAGCATCTACCAGTCTCTGCCACACACAAACTTGAAAAATGCTAATATTCCATGGTTTCTTTCATTAAAAAAACTTTAAAATTTATGCCAAATGCTTACTGAGAGCCATGAAAGAAATAAAGTAGAATGGCAGGATTGAAAGTGACTTAGAGTAGTCGGTAGTAAAATATTAGCTACAGTTTTGGGGAAGTGCCTCTCTGAGAAGGTAACATTTGAGCTAAGAAAGATAAGAATGAGCCAGACAGGGAGCAAAATGGCCAAATAGAAACCTCCAGTGATCATCCCTCCACACAAACACCCAATTCAACAACTATCCATGAAAGGAAGCACCTTCAGAAGAACAAAAATCAGGTGAGCAATCACAGAAACTGGTTTTAACATTATATCAAGAAAACAGGCACTGAAAAGGAAAGAAAAGACAGTCTTGTGTTGCCTGTGCCACCTCTCCTCCATATCCTGGCAATGCCGCCCCAGCTAGCCTAGTGGAGAGAGAATCTGTGTGCCTGGGGGAGAGAGAGTGAAGTGATTGTGGGACTTTGCATTGAAACTTGGGGCCACCTTCTCACATGGGGACACAGCAGAGGACAGAATGTTGGCAGCACCAGTGGAGGGAGCATTTAAACCAACCCAGAAAGAGGAAATTATCTGCCTCAAAACCCAACTTCCTACTAGCCCCACCACCAGCTGACAAAAAGCAGCCTGGAGACTAGAATAAATTCATAAGGCAATCAGACCATAAAGGCTGCAGTCCTTGGGCAAATTACTGTGGCTGTTCCAGCTCAGAGCCAGTGGACTTGGGATGTACATGATCCAGTTAAAGACAAGCAGCAATGGCCGAGCCAGTGTCTGTGTCACCTCTCCCCCAACTCCAGGCATACAGCTCAGGAAGTCTTCTTCCACTTGGGGAAAGGAAAGGGAAGAGTTTAGAGGACTTTGTTTTGCAGATTGGGTACTGCCTCAATCATAGTAAAATAAAATACCAAGTACTCTCCTGAAGCTCCTGATTCCAGGCCTAGTTCCTGGATGGTATTTCTAGACCTACCCTGGGCCAGAAGGAAATATGCTGCGCTGAAAGGAAGAACCCAGTCCTGGCAGAATTCACCACCTTCTGACTAAGAAGCCCTTTGGCTTTGAGGGTGGATGGAGTTACAGTGTAGAATTTCTTTTAGACTCCTTTTTGCTGTTTGTTAGCAGAGTTAAGTTGTCATATCCTTAAAATAATTTGTTATAAAATGTTTTTTGCAAGCTTCATCGTAACCTCACATCATAAAACCTATAATAGATACACAAGAAATAAAAGCAAAAAATTAAAACACACTACCAGAGAAAATCACTTTTAACAATGGAGGACAGGAGGGATAGAAGGAAGGAAGGGAGGAAGGATAGATTTGCCAACACTTCCCATTCTCTCTGTAAAACACACAAGTTATGCTCATTGAACCCCTCAACTGCTCAGAGCTCTCTGATCACACCCAAGTAGACCAGCAAAGGCTACTCCTATGAGCCAAGGTCCATGATCACAGTCAAAGGAATTTGTTTCTAAACCTCTATAAGCCAGTTGTATTTGTTGTTGTGATGTAATTAAAGATCAATTAACATGATGAAATAAGAGTACGACAAACAGAATCACTGTCAGTGAAAATTAATGTTATAAAAATGTGAGGAGATCATCCTCCAAGTGTCTGAAGTTCTTATTTCAGATCAAAGAAATCACAAATTGAAATTATAGATAATGCATTATTGGCATAGCTTATGCAAAAAAAATAACATGTAGAATTCCAATCAATAGACAGTTAAAGAAAATGTCATGACCTTACATCAAAAGACTGGCACAGGAATGCACAAGCATTTGTTTTAAGTTGAAATAGAAAACTAGGTATGAATGTATCATTTTTAGGGTTCCCTCTACTAATAGATCTTTTGAATTCATTAACTTACTGGTTTTGGTCATGACAGATAAGATATCTGCTATGTTTTCAAGTAATATACCACAAGCAATATATTTTCTACCAGGAAATAAGCAAACAAATAAGGTTTAGGAAGTAGATTATACACACCATACAGTCATCAACAGCAGAGGAAACTTTGCAAAGGAAAAATAAATACTAACCACAGGTAAAATGTACATAAGTTATCAAAGTTGGTTAATATCTGTTCTGAGTCATTAGTCTTGCTTAAGTATAATAGGAGCAATTGCAAAATGTTTGCCATATATTTTTGGACAAATCTTATATTTCTTGAAGAACAATCGCATAAACCCAGGATTATATGACCAAATGCAAGAAAACAATGTTATTTACATAAACCATAATCAAAATAATGTATTCATGATTATCAACAAAAGCTGACCACTTACTAAAATTTTAATGTACCACGTAATTCATTGTAAGGTTTATATATGCATATTCCCCACGAAAATAAATTTCTCAAAAAACTGAATAATAGTACTATAAATTTTATAAGATTTTAAATAAGTTTTTCATGAATATAAATATGCAGATTCATAAAACAATGTATTTTAATAACTGCCAAGTAATAATAAGTTTTGTCTTTAAACCAATGTGATTACAGATCACAAAATTATGGTCCTCAAAACAAACAAGTAAAAAAAGATTTATTAATGGGGAAAATACATTGGTAAAATTGATAAGTAAAATAAACAAATGAAATGCATAGTTGCTGAGATCATATCTTTAAAATAATTCTAGAAACCTCTCTAAAAATGATTTATGCATTATTTTAAGCCAGAACTTCAATCTCTAAAATAAAAATACACAATAGTGCACTTAGTCTGTACTGCCACCAAGTGCCTAAACCAATTTAAGATTCTTGCAGCAGCTATAAGTAGACTCTTTCCCTGCTATGAAAAGCAATTTTGAAATCGGCTAAGAGCAAACCACTTCGACCAAACCAGGATAAGAGCACCACAATTTAGACATGACAATAAAATCTCAAAGGTATTAATAAAACATCAAGAATCCTACCAGCTCACGGGAAGTTCGTGAAGTCTAAAAATGTTATTCAGCTTGTAGTCAAATTTTGCTGGACAAAGATTTTCTTTAACCAAATTCAGGTTTGGATTTGGTTGTATATTTACGGGAAATTCTGAATTCTGGGAGAAAAAAATAAAGCAAGAACTCTGTGTTAAATATCCGAAATACTGTGCATGTTGATACTCTGTTCGACTTAATATTAACCTACAACATAAACATTATTATTATATTCCCCTGAAACTAACCTTAAGTCCTTCATTTCCTATTCTGGTTTTGAGAAAATATGCCAAAAAGATAAAATTTTAAATAAGGCACATATCTATTTGCATAACCAATTTTAATTCTAAGCTGAATGATGCATGTTTAAAATGACTGAAAAACATTCCCTTTTTGAACTCCAATGAAGCACAATATAGCATTGTTGTTGTCTTATATATATTGTTCATTTGTCTTTTTTTCAATAAATTTTTCATCCTCAACAGCAATGTTAAAAAGTCTATGATAATTCTTATACCCCTTTTGTCCTCTATAAAGGGCATAATAAAAAATAATAATAATTATAAATAATAAATAATAAATAATTGATTAATTATTGTTTTCTTCTTTAAATCCAAGGACACATGACTAATTTAAAGCCACTTACTTAAGGTAAAACATTTGTAATAATCCTTTTAAATCACATACATTAGAATCTACATCTGCCAATTGTTGGTCACCTCCCTCCCTACCAAACAAACTGTAACTAAAGATCAAAGATCATTTTTAGTCCACGAGAAAGTCGTCTTTTCCTCAGTGGAAAGAAGACATGCTATAATAGGCACTCACCACTTAATGATGGATAGATTAGTTGCTTAACTCTCCAAAAAAAAAAAAGAATCAATCCCCTAACACTTAACTCTATAATTGCCCTTAGAGATGGAGGCATATCATGCATTTTTGCATTCATTTATTTATTCAAAAAATATTTATAAGTACTATTTTATCGCAAACATTATTCTGGGCATGAGAAATCCATCAATGAACAAAACAGATAAAAAGTCTTGCCATTTTTGGCAGTTACATTCTAATAGATTCTTTAATATATCCTCAGAGCTGAAAAATGATAAAGCCAATTTTTGTAAATGGAATAGTATTTTTCTTATTAAAAAAGCAATACATACTTATCTGGAAATTTTGTACATTTCATAATACTATAAAAATTAATATTTAAGATAGTCTCACCACCCAGATAAAATTACTATTAACACTTTATTTTAATTATTTAATTTGTTTTGTCTCTCTTGCTCTCTCTCTTAATCTTTACAAAATTGGGACCATGCTCTATTATCTGCCCTCTACTTTTCTGTCTACAAATCTGCACTTTACTGATTATTTCCTTAAAGCACAGCTCTAGAAGTATAAATAAATAAATAATAATTAAAATAAAATAAATATTTGGCAAATTATGATATGTCTTCACAGATTGCTCCTCAGAAAGCTATATCAATTTATACTCCTGTCAGTCAGATAGTACTGTGTGCAATTCACCATTTGTTAATGGTCTATATATACACACATGCTCATACACAGACACTTAAAATAATCCATTCATTCAACGATTTCCTCTGACATTTATTATTGAGGGTCTATTTCATGACAGGCACTGGTTTCAGTTCTTACAATACATCACTAAACAAAAGAGATAAAAATCTCTCCTTTGTGGGGCTTACATTCTAGCAGGAGTAACATCTAGGAAAATTAAAAAAAAAATCGACATACATGTCAATTATATTATATCTATAAGGTGAAAATTCTATGGGAAACATTATTGCCAATTCACGTACAATCGATTATGCTAAACTTTTAAAATATTTATTATTTCTTTCCTGTACTTCACATTTTTTGGATTGCATATTTATGCCTTTTGCCCATTTTTTATTTTAATGATGCTGCTTGGGTTGGAAATGGAGAGAAGGAAAATATAGCAAGGTGGATCAGAATCCAGTCTCATATAATATTTTGGACTACATGGAAATACCTGAAATCATAACTTACTATATACAGCAATTTTTATAAGCATTGTTTAACCAATCATTACCTAAAACTAATAAAATGAGGCATTTAAATAAAACCTAATCAACTAGGTCCTACTGTCTATTTGGTATAGCTGAGGAGAAAATATGAAAATGTGACAATAACTGAACAACTATTTAAAAGACTATTTACAAGAGCAGTGAAGCCCTAGTAAGAAGAACCCTATCCAAACATAGATGCATTGGCAAAGACAAAGCATAAGACTCCTGTATCACCCAGCCTGTATGCTGAAACATTCAAAGAGACAATAGCTGATAAATGGGTTGGCAGGATTAGTGAAGGTAAATGTGGGATACATAAATAAGAACAATGCATTGAGGACAGAGGAAGCAAAATAAATCTTAAAACTATTCTTCCAAGCAACATACCCATTACCATTTCTTTGTATTGACATGATACAACTGGAGGACAAAGCTAAGCTCTCAGTAATAATAGCTCATTGGTTCTCAACTCTGACTACACATTGAAATCACTAGGTAGCTTTTTAAAACATGCCAATAGCACTGAGTTTAACCCCAAACCAATTAAATAATAATTTGAGAATGAGGCTCTGACACTGGTGTTTATTTTAAAGCTCCCCATGTGAAATAAAAATCAGGGTTAAAAATCATGGCTTTCCTTAGCAATGCAGCTCCACCACATACTACTGTGAACTTAGGCAAGCTATTTAACAAACTTTTGAAGTTACATTTTCCCACGTGTAGAATACAACCCAAAGCATACTTGTTTCATAGGCTGCATGAGGATAAAGTGAGATAATCTCTACAAAGCATTTATATGTTTGGCACCTAGTAAATCTATAATAAACATGAGCTACTTCTGTTGCTATTTTTATTATTTCTTCAATAAGTGACATGATAATTTCAACTGGTTAGTAAATTCATTATGAATTATTTCATTAACTTATTTATTATAAAATAATTCTATATTAATCAAATTCCAGGTTTAATATTCTCCTGGGATATCTATTAAAGCAGACTTGATTTTAATATGACCCACCTGTCTAAATCCCAGTCCCGGTCCCATATCTAGTTAACTGCTGGCTATCTCGATCTGTCCCAGTACCCAATCATAAAAGGAGTTCTTCAATCACTGGGCCATTGGAATTAAATACAGTCTTGCTGCTTACATTAAAAAAAAAAAAAATGAAAGACCAGATGGGTACCTCTTTCTCAATTTCAGTGATAGATCTGATAGGTATCCCATGTGTCTATCCCTATGGGGAAGCCAAGCTATCTATTTGGACTCCTTCCACATGAGTCTCTTGGGTACCTAGGTTTCTCCCAGGTTCTGTATCTGTGCCACTCAACAGAGATCTCCTTTCCTATCATGTTCTTTGATTTTCATTGAACTAAAATTTATGAGAATTATCCCCAAGCAATTTCAAACTGGAAGTTCAAAATTATTCACTCAGGCATTCACTCAATATTTGAGTGTCTACTCTGTGTCAGGCACTATGTTAATTACCAGGTCACAAATACAAGTAGAATATATTCCTTCCATTCCAAGGAGTAACATAAGCTGATTATGCTAAAGGAAATAGCATAAATGAAACACCATATCACTGAAAAAAGCTAGAGTAGAAATATGCAGAAGAAATTAACGTAAATAAATAAAGATTAAAACTATTGGAACAGAGCAGATAAATTTATCATTAATTACAGATATTATGATTACATTGATAGATGATAGATGACTGATAGATAAACAGCTGTATAGATGAAGCAAAAAGGAAAAAGAAACTATAAAGAGGACATATTACTACACATGACTACATCTGACAAATTATAACAATTAATAAAATTCACACATGCAATGAAAGAACAGAAGATATAGTGGAAAAATATTGCCACTAACTCTAGCAACAATAAGATATAAAATACCCGCTAGAACACTAATATGAAGTATGTTAAGCTTAAAGAAAGAAAACTATACTTTATTCAGAGATATAAAGAAAAGTCTGATTAGTATAGATAGATATTCCATGGACTCAGAAGGTCTGTTGACAAACATCTTAAGAAGTTTGATTTAAATATTTAATTCAATTCAAATCAAAATTTCAATGTGAATTTGGGGCTTAACTCTTGCAACAGCTAGTGTGGCTTACACTAATCAGTATTGTTGGGAAATAATAATAATCACTGGCCATTTACATTATTTTTTAAAAATATAAGGTTAAAAGATGAATGTTTTAAGATAGATTTTTAAAAAATAAACGCCACATTAAAACATATTTTAATATGATTTTTCTTTCTTTGTCTTAATTCACCATGTAGAGAGGAATTTACCAGAAATGGAGAAGTTTTTTTCAGGCTTCTGTGCCCTCAATATTTCATTCATCACTCAAGTAGTCCATTACCTGCTGACAAATTTCACACATCGCTACCTAAGAATGACTGACAGCTGACATTATCAGCAAGACTTGATTGAGCTCATTGACATTCACAATCTAAGTATGAAAATGAATGTGAGTCAGGAAAAGTCTTCCTTACTCATGTATTCATTCAATTTCTTGACCTTTATGTTTGTTTGCATTATTGGAGCCTTAGATAACAGGGAGAAGGATTATACTTGCAAAATGCTGTTTCCCAAATGTATTTAAGCATTTTCATTTAGTACTTCTAAGTATCTAATTATTCTTTAAAGTTTCAACTCTACATGGTGATATAAAAAACTAAGTAGTTTTAATGTATTTTAAAGCTATCACTGAGCCATTCTTTATGTTCACCCATAGCAAATTAGGCTGAAACAAAAAGACTAAAAAAATAAAAAGTACAACCATAAATTATCACTTGGACACTCCACAACTTTATCACATTTTTAAAGTATATTTCTAGGCTAAATTGCTTATTTGTGTCATAATTAATAGAACAGAGACCAAAGATTTGCTTGATTAAAACACAGGGTATGTGGCTGAGTAGAACTCCATGGTATACATATACCACGTTTTATTAATCCACTCATATATTGATGGGCACTTGGGTTATTTCCACATCTTTTCAAATCTTTATGTAAGAAATTAATATTACCTTTTATATTTAGAAAAGCATGTATTTAGTATGGTTATGATACATAAATAAAATATTTTAAATAAGATAAGCAAATTAACTTAATGGGTTTATCTATTTAATATGCTTTTTCTTTTAGCATAAATGGGTTTTGCCACTTTATTATCAATCTGTTTCTTGGCTACATAATTGCACACTCTGTTCAGAACCCTACTTCACATAACCTTTTTATCATATATTGCTAAAATCCATGTGGAAGAGTAATCAGATATTTCATATTGCATGTTCCACTGATGATTCATAATTCCCTTAGAACACAATTACACATAAATTTCAATTTTATTAATTAATAAAAATAAACATATAAACTAGAAGAATCATAATATCATTTGATTTTATATACCTCCTCCTTATTAAATAAGAATATTCTTATAATCTTACTAGTGTCAAAACCCAGCAAATGGCACTGATTTCAGCTCCTGACATTTCCTTAAATTGAGACCAATTTTGCATTGAGAAGTATAGTAGTATTAGGGCTATTTACAAATGTTAATGCTCTGCCCTCTTGAACCCACGTGTGGTCATGTGATTTACCTAACCAATGAAATGTGAGCAAAACCAACATGTGGCAATTCTGGGAGTGAGTTTGAAGTGCCAGCATGTGTTTTGCCACTCCTTCATTCCCTTCTAATAATATGAAAGTATGTGTCAAGGACTCCTATCAGCCTGTATTCCTGAGTGATTATGATGAGCAGAGCTCCTTTGCTGACCCACGATGTTCATGTAGTGTGAGAGAGAGAGAGATGTTTTGCTGTTTTAAACCACTGAGATATTGAGCTGGGTTTTTGTAGAGACACCAAAATTTCAAACTAGTGTAGACAAGACCTTACATAATGAGAAGTTTTAGAAGGTCTCATTTTCTATTCTCATTACCAAGTCAAATTATCCTATTACTTTTTGTAATCCCCAAGTAAAGTATGCACTTCAGTAATGTTCTAATGCTTCCTTCATTTAAAAAAAAAACTACAATGGCAGCCTTAATAGACTTGTTTTATAAAGCAAAGAACAAAGTCTATGTCCTTCTCTTGCACAGATTTTTTCTGAGAAATGGGAATAATGATCTGATTCATTTGTGTTCCCTTACCTAAAATTTCCCTTGTGGGAATGCAAGATATATTCAATGACTTTTCTGTTCACCATGTGCATTTCCAGAGGGCAGCCAGCTGGCACAGTTCCTGTTACTGGCACAGAGAGTACTCAGCTGAGTTGCTTATTCTTCTATTTCTTTGGAAGCCATCCTGGTAGCTCCCATGAGCTCAAGAAGTCTAAACACCGGCTAAGCAATATTGAAGCAGGATTCAGGGATGTCCAGGGGTCACTCATATAATATCTAGTTATTACTTATGGGTAGCTATTACAATATAGGTCTTTATTTTACCAACAGTTACAGGTCAGTTTACTATTGTAAAAAATGATTATAACACTTCATTTGAAAACAAAAAATATAAGCTATTAATTGAAAGATGACAACAATCAATGAATTACACATTTGCCGGTAAAGAACACGATTTAGGTTTGGAAAGTAGGACAATTCTGCACTAGCAGTTTATTTTGAAAATAAATGAGGACTTTTTAAGCCTTTATTAATTCCCCTCACCTAGCAGCATGTAAACTAAAATTGATAGAAGTGGGAATTTCAATGACTTTTAGATTATATCCCTCTCACTACAATTGACATTTAAAATAAACAATTGTGTAAACTATGCAGAGCAGAGACCAAGAATAAGCCTTATAAAGGTTAAATTGGCCTGAAGATATATCTGACCAACTAGAAATTGCTGAATTGGATGATTTATCTCATTGCATTCACTGCCTCATATATTCTTTAGTTGGCAGACTTCCAATATGAAGAATAAAAATGCATTTTTATAATTGAAATTGCAACACAGCTCAGCCATCATATCCTGACTTAAATGTTGTTAAATTAGTAATTACAATTTAATAAAAATTATTTTAAGTCATTCAATTTTTCATTTTGGTAAAGGTTGTTATGTAATAATGCAAATATCTAAAATATGTCAGTTATATGTTACATGTAAAATAATCCTAGGCAGTAAATTATAACTTTTGTTTAACACTATCATAATCACATAAAAGTGTTATAAACCTAAAAATATCCAAAGATAAGGTGAACAAAATGGAAAGACAAGTAACGAAAAGCATATAAATGTTCAGAAAAGAATGCACCACAATGTTGACACAAGTCACCATTTCTCTCAGTATCAGGTACTAAAGCAGTGCTAGATAATGCTTTATACAAAAGTCAATAAATGGAGCAGCTTTGGAAAATGGTGACCCCATTTTCAACAAATTTACTAAATTAAGAATTCATATTTTCATCTATTTGTGTTATGGCATTACTCTAAGTAAATATCAAAGATTTTCTGATTAATTTTGTAGATAGAAAAGACGGATGATTATTGACACCTCTCCTCACTGGTTTCCTCTGCTTCCATCCTTCAAAGGCATTGCAAAACTTTGCTGTAGCAAGGTTAACTTATTTGCATCAGTGGCTAAGGGGACATGCCTAATACTACTGTTCCAACTGACTGGCATCTGTTTGCTTTACATGCTCAGCTATAAATGCAAGTCTATGTCTAAAATATCATCTTATCTAACTGAAGTTGTCATTCTTTATGAACATCTGCAAGGATTATCTGCTTGTGGCTTGAAGACTTATAATGTTATGAAGCTCCACAATAAAATAACTATCACTCTAAGCTACTCAAGGTACTTGCTATTAATATAATCTTCCACAATATTTATCTTTCTTCTGTTAATGCATGCTTCAATGATCCCTCTTATCTTTGAATTTTAAATAAGGTTGCAGTTGTGACTATTTAGAAGGGATGAGACATTCAAAAGCCAGGCATCAGAAAAACAATTCAAATGAATTAAAAAGGTGGGTATATGGAGATATACATTTTATATATTTAACGCATAGATAACTTCTTCACTTCAGCATAGAAACATGTTCTCCCCCTTTTTTCAGTAAACTTATAACTTTCTTGCTCTTTCTTGGTCCCATATTATCCCTTTTGATATAGACATGAGTACATGACATAGTTAATGCTTATGTTCCTCTTAACATTACTGTAAGAAAAAAGAAAAGAAGAAATATGAAGATTAATACCAATGCATATAAGCCTCAGTACTGGGAAGACTAGTGGGCTGGTGATGTCTGTAGAGGACTGAGTGATACTTTAGGCATTCAGGACTTGCCTAAAGCACCAGTTGCCACTGAGTTCCAACAAAAGGATATAATCCCAATGTTTAGAGATAGTGCTTTTCTTGTTTGTTTTTGTTTTACAAAAGAAGCCAGATATTTGAGGTTTTCATTGAATCATTCAACAAATATTTATTGATAGTCCTAATTTATCAGGCACAGTTCCAACTGCCTGAAATATACTAGCAAAGAAACAGAAAAACATCCAAGTCCTCATGTGGCTTGCAATATATTGGGGAGACATAATATAAACAGTAAACAGACACAGGTAAATCACATAAAATGTTAGAAGACGAAAACTGCTGTGGAAAGAAAGGAAAAGAAAGCAGGGTAAGAAGGACTGGGAGTGAAGGGGAGAGAGTGTGTTGTGGGGGAGGGTGTGTGAAATTTTACATATATTGGTCTTGCTAGATCTCATAGAGAAGGTGACATTTGTGCAAAGACTTTCAGGCAGTAATGGAGTTGACCATGATGATATTTAGATGAAGAACATTCCAGGCATAGAGAGAAGCCAGTTCAAAGACCAAAAGGAAGGAGTGAATGTGGCATGTTTCAATAAAATAGAGGCCAGTGTGACTGCAGAATAAAAAAAGAGAATAATATATTTTTAGATGAATTAGAATGAGTTTTATATGTTGACCACAAATTTTTATTGTAATTATTTAACCCAGAGAAATGTCGACATTGACAGCACCAAACAAGATACATCTGTGCACTGCCAATTTTCTATCCTCATCCCAGATTCATAATTCATTAAACTTTAAGTCTTTAGTGCGATTATTTAAGACTATTTGTTTAACTGAAGATTCCTAAAAGTATTGAGATGAATGGATAAGAATAATTAAATTAATCCTTCTTAATCTTAGCTTCCTCTTCCCACCATTCACAGACTGGGAATAAAGCACAAACTTCCAGTCATATGGTTTCTATTAATTCATTTAAAAATGTATTAATGTGTAAGTGCATGCTAGATACCTGGAAATACAAAGATATTCCCTCATACCTGAAGCTATTCCCTTATCTTGAAGTACCTAAAAAGATACTGTTGCTAGTGAATTATTGTCCTTCAGAGTAGAGGGCATGAGTATTTTTGGAAATACTATAATAACTACTATCACTTTCATGTTCACAGGCCCCAACAACAATCCACACTCACAAATTTTCCATTAGTAAAAACAGTACTCATATTTATGACATTATAAAATTTTCAAAGCCCTTTCACACAGACTGCTGCATTGACATAGCTAGTGCTTTATTTTGCTATATGGCTATACTTAAGATAACAGTACATGTTAAATGGTTTGTTTATTTGAGTCAGAGTGACTTGACATAACCTAATCAAAAATGTGAATGTATTGGTTTGTTACTCTTTAATCTTTACATGGCTGCTGGTATGCAACCCCACTTAACAGGTTATCACCTCCAAATACAATTGGGCATTTATTTTGTATCCAAGTTCTCCAAAGGGCTTAGAATGAGATGCCATCCAATTTCCAGGGATTGCACTGAGGTTCTTTTATAGATGATGGTGCCATTTGGGAATGCCTGAATATAATTTATCCAGCTGAAATTAACTCCATATACTATCTGCATAGCTAAGTGGTCTCTGATATAAAATATTGCCTTTGACTGTAGAAATTTCATATCCATACCCCAAAAGTATAGTGATTCTTTAGAAGTGGTCTTCCATAGCATGGAGTAAGATAACAAACCAATCTCTTAAAATTTGTACTACACAATGTCTTTGCCTCTTATTCATTTGTTGTGAATACATTACTCTCAACACTTTAATAATCAGAATCCAATGTTTTTAACATTTTTTCAATGTCTGAATTATGACAGATGACCTAATGTTAACTAACAATTTCTCTGTCTTGTCCAGGCATTGTCACTGAATTTAGTTTAATCACCAGAAGGCTACATAGCCATATGTATATATGTATACATATACATATGTGCCCCTTAAATATTGAGCTTCTTCAGCGTCCATAATTGCCCTTCTCTTTTCTCATTCTACATTTACTCCTGTGGTATTTTTGTCCATGTCTAAGGCTTACCCTAATGTATATTTGCTGGTTTCATCTAACTCTACCTAGATGTTCCATAGGTACCTCACTGTCTAACACTATTTTTTACCTTTCACCCAAATCAGTTCCACTTTTTGTATTCATGATCATGATTAATGGCACTTGCCAACCTGAAATGTGCCATCATTCTAATTACTCTAATCTTTCCCAAACCACATTTTTAATGTTCCTCCTGCCACTGTATTCACTTGCTCCTTTCTTATCATAGGTTTCCATTGTTTTGCACAGGATGTTGCTGCAGCCTCTAACATGTCTCCCTGCTTTAATGAATATTTCATAGAAAATGACTTTACTAAAAAACATTTATATTAAATTATACATCATTCCTCTATGCATTATCATGAAATGATTCTCTACTATCTACAGGGTAAAGTTTAAACTCCTGAGATTGGTATGCAAGGCCATCCATAGGGATAACCCAAGCCTATCTCTCTAACATTATCAACATTATCTTCCACTGCTTCCCTAAATATATACCCTAAACCATGACACATCACCTACTTCTTTATGCTACTTCTGTTATTAATGTAGAACTGTATTTATTATAAAACACTGCAGTTGTGCCATTGCATAGTCCTTTCATTCAACTATGAGCTACTAGAAAAAAAAAGGATGACATATTATTCATTTTTGCCTTTCTAGCATAGTTATCTTCCACATAATAGGCACTCTATAAATGCCTATTTAGTGAACAAATGGCCCTCCCACAAGTCAATGTGTCATTTATATTTCACTCATGGAGTAAAGTCAACCTATTCTTCTGAGGTAGAAATGGCATAAAAATAACATTATAATTTATATTTTTGTGCATGGACTTACGTAGGAATTTTATTTCCCTAATTCAATCACTAAGTGGTAAATCCTATAAGAGACTGGCTGAAGACATTACTCATTTTTGCATTATAGGATGATACTGAGTGTTAAAGATTTAGTGGCTCTAAAAAATGCATTTACTGATTTACTATGACCAACTGTAGTACTATGTAAATATGATTTTTAAGCTATTACATATTTATATTTCAGTAATACCTTTCAGCAATTCTGATTCAAGTTCTATCTTTTGACTTCTAGCCATGTACATGTATGCCAAATTTAATATGCATTTATAATAAAATCAAAGATTATACAGTGATAATTCAAAAAATCTGTGTTTAAATGGTAGCAAACATTTGTCTTATTGTCAAAAGTAGCTTAACCACTTTGCCAAAATGTTGCTTCATTCCTGTTTGAGAGCTCCTGTATGTGCAACATCAGCAGGCACATACAAGGAAGTAAAATACATTTATCTATAACCAGGTAATTTTCAGCAGAGTGAGACAACTGGAAAGGAACAGAAACCCTAATATGTATCTATCCTGATATAATAACATTAGGCTTATTCTAGGGTATAGATCAATTAATTGCAAGCTCAAGGGAATCGCAGTGTTGCAGGCAGAAAATGGTATTTGAAGAAGATACAATAAGCATTAATCTAAAAAAAAATTGTACTCTAGGAAAATCAAATTCTGGTACTGCAGGTATCTTTAGAGACAGACAGATTATGGAAATAAGAAATGCAAATGAAAATGAAAACAAATAAACAGAGAGTGTGTCAGTCTTCCAACATCATTCTCCTTCAATACCGTGTTGGCTATTCTCAGTCTTTTGCCTCTCCATATAAACTTTAGAATCAGCTTGTTGATGTCTACAAAATAACTTTCAGGGATTTTGACTGGCATTGCATCGAATCTATTGGTCAAGCTGAGAAGAACTGACATAGTGACAATATTGAGTCTTCCTATTCATGAACATAAAATACACCTCCACTTATTTAGTTCTTTGATTTCTTTCACCAGAGTTTTATACTTTTTATCATACAGATCTTGTGCATATTTTGTTAGATTTCTACCTAAGTATTTCACCTGGGGGTTGCTAATGTAACTGGCATTATCTGTGTTTTTAATTTCAAATTCTACTTGTTCATTGCTCATATATAGAAAAATGATTGACTTTTGTATATTAACATTTTATCTGGCAAAATTAATATAATCAATTATTAGTTCCAATAATTTTTTGTCAATTATTTTGGATTTTGTAGAAAGATGATCATGTAATCTACAAAGGTAGTTTTATTTCTTCTTTCACGTTTTTTGCTTTGTAAATTCTACATTTTATTGAATTCTAACACACACGCAAAAAAGTACACAAATACAGGTGTGCAGCTCAACTAATTTTCACAAAAAGAACATACGTGTTTAATCACCACCCAGGTGAAGAAATACAACATTACTAACGTTCTGGAAGCCTACCTCCTTCCTCCTCTTTGTCACTACTCCTTTACTCTCTCCCCTAAAGGGAATTATTACCCTAAATCTGAAAGCACAGATTTGTTTTGCACTCTTTAGATAGAGAGAGAGAGAGATAGATATAGATATGTTACTGCTTTTAGCTGCTTTCATTCCATGCTATGACTATAAAAATCATCCGTTTTGTTCCATATAATAGTGATTTCTACATTTTCATAGATGTATAATATGTCATTATAAATTAATTTATCATTCTACTACTGATAAGACATTTCAGGTGTTTCCAGTGTGGAGCTATTTAAAAGAAGTTGTCTATGGTATAAGGTAGGAGGAAAGTTTCCTTTTTTCTACATGAATATACAATTGTATGTTTGGCCTGGAATCATTTATTAAAAGTAGTGTCATTTTACCACTACTCTGAAGTACCACCCTTGTCATGAAGGAAGCATATATACACAGATCTCTTTCTTGTCTTCCTATTCTGTTACATTGTCTATTTTTCTTTATTCTTGCTATCTTAATTACTATCATGAATAAGTAATAAGTAATATCCAGTAGAGAAATGCCTCCCGACTTGTGCTTCTTTGAGTTGACCTTATTCATGGCCCTTTGCATTAAATTGTAGGGTAAGCTTGCCAACAACACAAAGAAACCTGTTGGAAGTTCAATTCAGATTAAATACATAGATTAGTCTGGGAAAATCGACAACTATGCAATATTGGGGTTTCCAATCCCTGATGATGGTAGATTTCCCCATTTATTTAGAAAATTTTATGTCCCCTCAATAAATAATTATAGAATTTTCTGAAGCGGTATTGTATACTTCTTATTAAACATTTTAAAATTGTAAATGGGACCAATTTTTATTTCATTTTCTCTAATCATTATTGACACATATGTAAGAGTATAAGTGGCTTTTTATTTATTTACTTAGTGTTCTTTGCTAATTTTGCTAAATTTGCTTATTAATTCTAATAGTATATCTATAGTCTCTTTAACCTATGCTACACTTTTGGTAGCCATTTCTGAATTTTAGCAACTTTTGTGATCTGAAGAGGCTTAGAATTTTTCAAATCATCCAATCTTCATTCCTTTTTGTTTAACAGTTCTTCCCTCGATTATCTTTCTCCTCTTCCATTTTACTATAAGCCACAGGAAGAAACCAGATCACACCTTTAACACTTTGCTTGGAAATTTCCTTACATCCAAGTTCATGACTTACAATTTCTGTTTTCCACATAACTACAGGACATAGTTCCAGTAAGCTTTCTGCCACTACATAGCAAAAATACTCCATACTCCAGTTTTCAATAATAATTTCCTTGCTTCTTTCTGAGCCCTTATCATCAGTATCCTCAACATACTTATTTCTACTAATAGTCTGTTTGAGGCAATTTAGAGATTCTCTATCACACTTCTTAAAATTCCAAAGCCTGCACAACTGCCTGGCTCCAAAGCCACTCCCTTTTTTAGGTGTTTGTTACAGAGGCACTCCAATTCGAGATATAAAAATCTGTATTAGGTGTATGTTATTGAGTAACAAATTACCATAAAATTATTGGCTTAAAAGAACACAAATTTATCATCTCACAGTTACCAGGGGTGAAGAGTCTGGGTAGGGGTTAACTGGGCCCTCTATTCATTTTCTCCCAGGGCTGAAATCGAGGCGCTGCTGGCCAGGCTACAGTTCTCATCTGAGACTCTGAGTCTCCTTCCAAGGTCATTGGTTGTTGGTTAAATTAATTTTCCTTCAGCTGTCACGACTAAGGTCCCCATTTTCTTGCTAGCTGTCAGACAGGGAATATTCTCAGCTCCTTGTGGTTACCCATAGACCATTGTCATATGGCATCAACAGAAAGTTAACAACATAAATGTGTGCTTTCTTCCAGGCCAGCAGGAGAAAGTCTCTCTGACCTCCTCCACCTCTAATTTCTAGACTCTTAGCACCTAATTAGGTCAGGCCTGTGCAGGATAGCCTCTTTTGATTAACTCAATTGATTAGGGACATTAATTACATCTGTAAAAATCCCTTTTGCCATATACAGTGATATAATCCCAGGAGGGGCATCTCATCATATTTACAGGTCTTGCTCACAATCATGGGGAGGGGATTATACAAGGGTGTGAGTCACTAGGGGTCATATTTGAATGCTACCCAGAAAAGTTTGCAAATATTTTCTGTAAAGGACCAGACAGAAAATATTTTAGGCTTTATGGGCCATATAGTCTCTGTGGTAACTACTTCACTCTGTCACTTTAGTGTGAAAGCAGCCATAGACAATACATAAATGAATAGGTATATCTATATTCCAGTAAAACTTTACATACAAAAATAAGCAGTGGGCCAAATTTGGCTCACGAGCTCTAGTTTTCCAGCCACAGGTTGAAATAAAGTTCAAATCCTCAGGCCTTGAACTGGACACATGAACCAGGTATAGCCTATCAGAGTACTCCCTACTCCTGGCCATTATTGACTGTTTCAAAGATGGGCACATGACCTAAGCAGAGCCAATCAAGGTTTTCACTAAAACATTTGGCACAGCTATCAGAAAATATGTTTTCACTTTTTCTATTATTCATTACTATAGGATGACAATGGCCAGTAGCCTTCTCTCTGGCATATGTATAAAATCCAAAAGAATAAGGTGGATAGATAGGCAAAGAGAGACAGGGAGACAGAGAGAGACACAAAGAGTGGAAGAGAGACAAAGAAAACATAAAATTTCCTGAACAATTCACATCCTATCATCCCTAAACCCAGAACTGGCACATGGGCTTCTCCATTGTAGTAATCAGTAATTTTCCATCTCTTAGCTAAAACTAAGCTACTTTGAGATGAATTTTGAATTGTTGGTTTGAGATGGGTTTGTGTAACTTGCAACCAAAAGAACCCGAAGGATGGACATATTTGAAACACGGACTTCGGTGGGGGGGGGGGGGAACAAAGGGCAACACACGTAACCTAAACATATGTACACCCATAATTTGCTGAAATAAAAAAAAAAAAAAAGTGACAGAGGGGCCTGACTACTTACCGCATTAACTAATGAAAACTATCTATACATTCTGCTTACCTATAGAAGAGGAATAACAGGAGGAAATACATAAATAGGCACAGAGAGCTAGTTCTTTGATATCAAAGTAAATTAAGATTTACCAAGTGTTTTCCTAACTCAAGCACCCACTTTTCTCTGAGCATGTAAAATAAAGTAAAACACTGGGAAATTATTATGGGATTGGGGTACACAGTAAAACTCACTGAACCAGAAAAAGTCAAGCATCTGTAAGACTGAGGTATTAAAGGATCATTTATGGGGGCATTGAAGTCAGTTTTATAATGGCAAGATTTTTAGTAGAATAAGTGAGAACACCAAGATTGCAAAATGAAGAGACAAAATTATTTTTAGGAAATAATTCTTAAAAGTTGGAAGATTTTTATTAGTAGTAAAAACACCTAGGCTTTCCATGTACTGAGCACCTGACTAAACGCCTTTCAGATATTTTATTTTTTAAACCTCATAAAAGTTATTTTCAAAAAACTGGGTATTATAATCCTGATTTTGAGAACATTGAAGGTCAAAAAATTAATTTGTCCAAGATCCCAAAGTTAGTAAGAGACAAGGCATGTACAACACGATTCTAAATTTCATACTGTTCATAATAATGCTTAAAGACTAAAAGCATTCTCATTTTTGCATAGTGTTCAATACTATACTGAGAATGAAAAGATTAGAAATAAAATAATGTAAAGATTTAGTCCAGAAGTGCCACAAGTGACAGTTCATGGAAATGTTCCCATAAAGGAAAAGGAATTTAATGTTATTTGAAAAGGAATTAAATGGTATTTGGAAAGGACTACCATTTCAGATAAAGATTTTCCATTAATAATCTACATATTTTTAAGTAAAGTGAAAACGAGTTCATGGAATTTAATTTCTCAAGATTTATTAAATATATACCATTATAGGTTGTGGGTAATATGAAGTTCAATATGTAATACAATAAAATCAGTATTCCCCACCCTCAAATAACTCATAAGCTACTTGACTGGACAAGACATTAAAACAAGTTTAATGGCATGATACAAGTAAAATAATCTAACAATAAAATTATATGAAAAACAATTTTATTTGGGTTGAATTATGTAGATTTAATGATATGGTATCAAGTCTACACTGTTACACATTTTTCCAAATGTCCCAATGCTTCATTGCTTGCTATATGGGGTATAAGTAAATTTGACTGCTTTCGGAAGAAAGCAAGGATGGTCTTTTGTGTCATCCCACTTCCTACCCAATGCTTCTACTAGGCACAGATATTTCTCACTTCCTCAAGTCTGAAAACCCTGAAAAATTGTTTTCTATTGCCCAATTTAGTTTTACTCACAATCTACATATCATTGATGAAGAAGCTGCAAAAAAAATGTGATTAAGTGATTTATTTAACATTAAATAGCTGATAAATGACTAAAATTCAGGGCTTCTGACTCCAAGCCCAATGTACTTTCAGCTACATCTCACTAGAAATTTGAGAATGGTGTACGTTAGTTCTTAGCCATCTAAGTCAGTCAGCATATAGGAATTAAATGACACAAAGGATACTGAGAGGAAAAAAACATACCTGGAGAAGACAGTAAAACTAAGGGAAGGTGAGCTGGTGCAAAGACCAGACTTATGTTACCTGTCCAAAATTATATAGCTAGCAAGCAGTACAAGATCATATAGAGAGCCTTGACATATATAAACCTGGCCCTAAATATATATTTTATGTCTATGTTATTTACTGGAACGAAATAAAAAAAATAATTTGATATAATGAAGTGAGTTTAGATTTGTTTTCTGTCTGTATAATTGGTACAATGTGATATAATTCTATCAGTTTTTTCAGATATAATAAATATCGAACTAAATTATTTTGAGCATATGGATGAGAATGTCCAACTAAACTAAAGCAAATAATCATTATCTTTATACAGTTATACTCTTTATTCAGGAGTTTGAGATCAGCCTGAGCAAGAACGAAACCCCGTCTCTACTAAAAATAGAAAGAAATTAGCTGGACAACTAAAAGTATACAGAAAAAAAAAATTAGCTGGGCATGGTGGTGCATGCCTGTAGTCCCCGCTTCTC
>NW_012148786.1:983653-999595 GCF_000956105.1 Propithecus coquereli | reverse complement strand
AAATGAGAAAATGCTTCCTGATACTATAACATACTTGAAGCTCATCATGTATATTCTCTGGCCCATCCCCAGCCAGCCATGTTTCCCAGGAGTCCTATTTCCTTATATTAGAGAATGGATGTCACCATTTTCAACACCGTAAAACACAGATATGGTTAGTGTGTGAAATAAAATTTTAAATCATTAAAAGGCACTAATTAATGTACTGAGAAATCTTATAAAACGTTAATAGAACAGTGCATACAATGCCACTAGAATAATGTATCAAATGTTGATAATATAGTTTAAATGTAGATACAGAACTTTTGCTTCAACAAGTTTAGACATCAACCTTTATATGCATAAATGTATTATGGCCACACATTCTAATCTCCTCTTGCCTTGAGTAAATCCCTTATTCCTGAAAAAAAAGTTAGACACATTCCTGACAGTGAAGACCACAAATTTTGCTTCTTTTCAAAGGCTCTCCAAACTATAAGTTCTTCCCAAAGACCAAAAAGAAATGACTCTAATGCAGGGGCTGGATTCTTGGCCAGGTAGAGGTTTCCTTCCTAATCTCAGAGCCTAGGAAGAGAACAAGATTGCCGAACAAGGAACCTAAAATCTGATTCTCAAAGCTCAAATTCTATAAAGATATCTTTAAAAAGTGTGAAGAGCATAACATCTCTAGTATGGGGCCCCATCTGTATGAAACATAACAACAGCCAGCTCATACAGGTACATAAATGCACTATTTATTTTTCATGTCATTAGAGTCATGTAGGTAACAGGAAATTAATATTTTCAAAGTTAAAGATGAATAATTAAATTAAAAATAAAGGAGTACACTTTAAAATAAGCTCTAATGTCTAAAAAAATAAGATAGCTCCTTCAGTAAATTATCTATAAAGAGAAGACCACACATTTTTTTAACTTCGAGTGTTTTAATAATATATTTTAATATGATTCTGCTAATGAAAAGAGCAATTGTGCCCATCTTGTCTTATTAGGTCACAAAGTCAGGTTTTAAAAATGAATGTTATTAAGTATGGATTCAAATTATTGGGTCTATAACAGGTAAAATGACATATTGTTGCATAGAAATTGTTTCATTTTTAAGTCATTTCATTTTCTACTAATCCTGCTGATAATAATGATTTGGTCTAAACCACATTATGAAGGGGCTGAAGTGTGTTTGAGAACTTCCCTTTTCATGTTCCTGCCCACCCTTTGATACCTTTTCCCAACTTCCTTTCTCATGCTGTCCCTTCAAGGATCAAATCATCCACTATAGTATCCTAATTAGACTTATTTCCCCCTAAAACAATCCCCGGCTACATCCTCCTTTCCATCTACCTCTAGAGTAGGTAGAGGAGGAAATTAAGTTTGCCATGGAAAGTGCTCTTTGAGTTCACATCCTAAAGTTCAGTAAACTATAAGGCCAACTGTGAATATAGGATATGTACTCTGCTGAAATGCTCTGTAAAAATCAGATGTCTTTGATAATACTAGTTTTCATTACAAATCTTCATTATAACAAAAGTCAAATAAAGGAAGACTGTACTGAGAGAGAGAGAGCAAAGGCTTTAGAGGCAAAGTCTTTGATCTGTGCTTAGTTCTGAACCATTCTGATTGAATGATTTGGTTCCAATTAATAAAACTTCCTGGGCTTTAGTATCTTTACCTACAAAAGGAGAATAATATCTCTTTCAGAATTGTTGAAAGGATCAGAATGAAATGACATATGTAAAGCATCTGTATTTAATAGTGTTATTATTATCATGATATTAGTAAGAATAGCTAATGATTGAGATGACACTATTATAAACATTAAGATTCACAACAGCCACATATAGCAGATATAATTTTTAGGCCACTTTTACAGATGAAAACACTAAGGCACAGAGAATCTATATAATTGAACCAAGGCCACAGCCAGTATGTGACAGAGCTAACATCTGAGCACAGACACTATATCCCTCTCTCCACAGTCTTTGATTTTTACCACCCTGCTTTTCTATATAATTAATTTTATTGAAATATTTCTTAAATATTTATTTGTTTATGTCTAATATTAGAAGTTACACACAAAGAAAGTAAAAAAAGTTTTGGTCTGTGAATGGGAATTTTCTTTTGCATATTCAATTCTGTGCTTAAAGAAAATAACAGAAGTTAAGGCCAGATTAACATTCAGGTTTTAGACAGCGAGAATGTATTGGCTCAAAATATATCATAAAATAAGAAATATTTTGTATTTACCCAAAGGAAAAAAAAGACATTTTATAAAAAAGACACTAGCACCCAAGTGTTTACAGAAGCACAATTCACAATCACGAAGATATGGAATAAACCCAGTTCCATCAATACATGAGTGGATTAATAAAATGTGGTACATGTATATCATGGAGCACTACTCAACCATAAAAATAATGGTGATATAGTATCTTTTATAACAATCTGGATGGAATTGGAGGCCATTCTTCTTAGTGAAGTATAGCAAGAATGGAAAAATAATGGGTACAACGCACACTGACTAAAGGGCATATTTATAACTTTGACTCAAACTATAAAAAAGCAAATTATGTAATCAAAATATATATACCCCCATAAATTCTGATATTAATAATAATAATAATTTTATCCAGATTAACACAACCCAGAGAGAGGAATGATCTGTTTCCTCAAATGAGATAAAAGTTTAAACCATTAGTAGACAAACCCTTGCTTCTCTGCCTATCTTGTGAGGAACTAAGTCAATAAAAGGTAAGCCTCTAGTGTTTGAGGTAACAGCCCAAGGAATGGAGGACTAAATAAGATAGCCTCGATCTAATAGACAATAGCTGGGACAGGATGGGAAGTACTTAGAAAATATGAGCTGTCATCACAGACTGAGGGGCTGTTGGTGGTGTTATATTCATCTCTGGAGGCTAATGCTCTGAGATCAAATGCTAGCCCTCAGGCCTACACCAAGATGAAAGAGAATACCCACAGGGCTAAACCTTAATCTAAAGGAACTATTAATTCCATGTCAGCCAAGGAGCAGATTGCACAGCCTACAAGAATCTTCCATCTTGGGGTCAGAAAATGAAGAATTGTATGCTTGTGTGTGTGTAGGGTGGGAGGCACGCAGTGTAAGGGAAAGTAACTCTGTGATATCTGATACCATTGCTGTTATTCCTATCCATATATCAAACACACAGACTCGTGATGCTGTATTTGTACATATGTGAATATGAATGAACAGAGGTATTGCTTCCTTTTTTTTCAATGGAGAAGAATAATTTTCAAAAAGAATTTTAAAAAGCTAACAAAAAGTTACTAAAATTAACCCAGAAGCCATTCTATAGCAAATATATATAGCTTCTAGAAACTCTATAGGGGTATTAGGCTATTAAAAGAACTATAAAAATTTTATTTAATACAGAATAATCCAATATATGGTTTGTAGAATGACTTGGGAAAATTATTTAATCCCTTCAAGAGTATTTAGGCAACTTGCCTATTCCCCATGTATTCACATCCCCATTTTTGTATAAATTCTAAAATTCCTGCTTGGCTTTTGTGTTTCAAAATGAAAATATGTATATGTGCCTTCCAGTTTACAATAACACTATTTGTGAGTAATAATTTACTCATTTTTGCTTCATGTAACACCCATTTTCTTCTCTCTTTTTGTCATCTCAGAAATGGGTAATGTCAGTCTCTGAAGAAAAAAATGCAACATATAAAGTATATTATGCACACTCTGTAGAGATGATCTGCCAGTGTCTTGTGACAGATTATTCCAAACAATATATATCACTGTTTTTATCTTTCATCATCAGATCAAATGTATCATTTATCTGGGGTTTATTCTTTATGAAGACAAAGTTTCAAAAGATAGCAATAAACATCACTTCTATTTTGACATGCATTACAAATGTCAGTAGAAGATATGTCACATGCTAGGCAATATTGCAACTGAGGTACAGTACAAATGAAAATTGTAAATCAATCTTTATTGTTATTTAATAATCGATAAATATATAACTTAACTGAATCATGTATTCACTTAGAAAGCAATATTGTCCATAGAGATGTATTATAAGGCAACCTGTCATTTGTCCATCTGCATTAGGAACAGAAAGAAAACAACATATAACTGGTTCTAATGCATCTATTTGTATGTGAAAGTCCCACTGCAATAGTTGAAATGGGATGCATCCTTAGCATGACTTGGTCACAGTGATCTCTTACTTGGTCACAGTGATCTCTTACATTATTAAACTCTCTTCATTTTTTTATATTTAATATACTCTTTTATTTTTTATTTCAAAATATTACAGGGGTACAAATGTTTTTGCTTACATGTATTGATTTTGTTATGCTTGAGTAGGATTATACGTGTGTCCATCACACAGATAGTGTTCAATGTACCTGTTAGGTAGGTTTTCACCCATTCCCTCCTCCCCCTCCTACCTCAAATGGCTTGATTTCCCCTGATTTTTAGTTCCCTCTGTGCACATGTGTGTTCATCAGTTAGTTCCAGTTTAATAGTGAGTACATGTGGCATTTTTTTTTCCTTTCTTGAGATATTTCACGATAATGGTCTCCAGCTGCATCCAAGTTGTTGCAAAAGGCCTTAAGTCATCCTTCCTCATGGCTGAATAGTATTCCATAGTATACATATACCAGATTGTGTTAATCCACTCATAAATTGATAGGCACTTGAGTTGATTTCACATCTTTGCTATTATGAATTGTGCTGCAATAAACATTAGAGTGCAGGTGTCTTTTTGATAAAATGACTTCTTTTCCTTTGCATAAATACCCAGTAATGGGATTGCTGGATCAAATGGTAGGTCTACTTTTATAAATAGTTCTTTGAGGAATCTCCATAGTGTTTTTGATAGAGGCTGTACTAATTTGCAGTCCCACCAACAGTGTACAAGTGTTCCTTTTTCTTTGCATCTGTAACAGCATCTGTTTTTTTGGACTTTTTAATAAAAGCCATTCTAACTGGGGTAAGGTGATATTTCATTGTGGTTTTAATTTGCATTTCCCTGATTATGAGTGACATTGAGTATTTTTTCATATGTTTGTTGGCCATTTGTCTATCTTCTTTTGAATAGCTTCTGTTCACATCTTTTGCCCACTTTTTAATGGGGTGGTTTGTTTTTTCCTGGCTGATTTGCTTGAGTTCTTTGTAGATTGTAGTTATTAGCCCTTTATCAGATGTCTAGCTTGTGAATATTTTCTCCTATTCTGTAGGTTATCTATTTGCTCTGTTGATTATTTCCTTAGCTGTGCAGAAGCTTTTTAATTTAATTAACTCCCATTTATTTATTTTTGTTGTTGTTATGTTTGCCATTGGGGTCTTCTTCATAAATTCTTTGCCTAGGCTAATATCTAGAAGAGTTTATCCAACATTTTCTTCTAGAATTCTATGGTTTCATAACATGTTCTTTTAAATTACATGTTGAATTGAAAACCTATAATCTAATATGCCAAACCACAATGTAGTCCATATAGTAATAAGCAGAATGCATGTAATATGAAGTGTTCTTGTCTAAGAAAAAACAGTACCACATGCCTTAATGCAAAATTATTTTAAAGCAAAAAACAATATTTATTTTCAAAAAATATATAATTTTTCATTGTTATTGGACTTCATTTTTTTTGAATGCCTGCTAGGTCATAAATGCCATACAAATACTACAAATTTCAGAATATCATCCTTTTCTATAAACAATCTCCTCCTCATGCCTTATTTTTATTTGGCCCCAATTATTGCTACTAAGATAACCTTCTACATAAGCATAGTAAGAAGGAAAGGGGTAGTAGAATAAGGACAGTGGAAAGGGAAATGGTTAAAATATTTCATATGAAGAAAAATAAAAAAGGTATAATTTCCAAAAGAAAAAGAAAACAAAATGAGGTAGTGAGAAATGAGAGAGTGATTAGAAAATATAGACTGAGGAAGCAAGGAGAGAGAATGACAGACTAGAATTTTCATGACAGAGTTCAGTTCAGAGTAACTAACTTGATCCACACAGAGATTAGGACTAGGAAAATACAGGTAATATTCTAACAGCAGTAAGAAGAGGAGCTAAAAGTAGTGGGTTGATTGATCTAGGTAGACAGGTGACTCCCTTTTCTCTCACTCCTCGCATCATCCCTACCCACCCGTACCACATTGCCCCCTGCAGCATAGAATGATCAGGAACCAGGCATTTAGACTGTGGGTGGAAATTTTTGTTTCTAAAACAATTGATCAAAATACTGGGAAAAAATAAGAAAGGAATCAATTGTTAATTAGTACAGGTGTTGTTGCCCCTGAGCAAAGTCCCCTGAATTCTGGCATTTAAAAGCCCCAGGGCAATAATCAGCTTCCCATCCACTCATCATATACCAAGCTTACAAGAGGACATACCCATCTAAAATATGCAGTGATCAAACTTGGATTTTATATTGAATCATTCATAAAAGTAAACATAAAATCAATAACCAGACTCATTTATGGTAATACTACAGCATTATAGGAGAGAAGAAAACATTTTAAAAAATAAAAACAAGATTTCACATAAAACAGTAGTGCTAGGTTTAAAATCTTGATTAGTATGTAGATATACATACACAGACATATACACATATATACGAAAGAATGATCTTCTATGAAGAAAAACTATTACTGGATTTTGTTAACCACAGTTGAAGCAATATTTCAACGATACTCTAAAAATTTTTTATAAGTACTGCCTAATCTCATGGATACTATTGGAAATGAATGAGTACGTAGATTTAGTTTATGACAAGCATGAACGTCCATGAAATAGTATGGTATTTTCTGTAGAAGACATATATTCAGATAATGCAATAAGAATGTTAATGCAAGTAATCTTTCATTTTTGCTTCAGTGAAACCAGTCTTGTATCAACATACTAATTAATAGCATTATCTAATATAACACAAGAGTATCTGATATTATAGATTAAAAGATCCTCATATTACGTGTATATAGTATATGGATCCAGTACTATAAATCTAATACTCTGTATCTCAAAATTATCAATTTAATAATTGTTTTAAATTAATGTTATAATCCATTTTGAATGAGAAAATTCATGATCTCTTTTTAACATTTATTTTTATCTCTCCTTTATGACACTATCATTTACTTCTCCTCTTTGGATCTATCTCTTCTTATCATGATATCCTCCTCCTACTCCTCTAGATTTTATACCATGCGGGTTTCATTTTTTTTCTTCATTATAGCTGTGACATAGCATCAGTCTCACATCTTAACCTTTAGCCTTTCTCCAAAAAAAGATGAGTCTGAGATGTAATGAACTAGTGGAAAGTGAGGAGCCAAAATAAAAAACAACTGAACAATTGAGAGTAGCATAAGATGTCACTCTAAGTAATCTAGGAAAGTTAATCTGGGAAATATGCTAGGATATATTGAAAGCCTACAGATAATAAAATTTCGATTGATAAAGGTTAAGTAAGGTGCTTAGAGCAACACTGCCTAGGTCTATCTGATTTCTAAACACCAGTTTTTTCTCTATAATATGGTGACATTCTTTATTCTAATACAGGAAATTATAAATGTTTGTGTTTTATTAATTAAAATTCAATGATTTGAATTTTTGGTTCATAAAATTATTTCATAAATTACCTAAATAAAAATTACAAATATTAACATATGGTTAAATAAAATGTTGTGGCACTACCTTAGCTCTCGATGAGTATATATGCACTAATATTCCAAAGTTGACAGTTTAGAATCTAGTGAAATAAGATGATTTTTATTCCTGAATATAAAGTCCATTTGATCTAGCATGTGAAATCCTCAAAACCAGGATTCTTGCATCTTTCCTGGTATATCACATTCCTACCCATTGCCTCCCACGCCTTATATTGAATAAATTTCCAATGAGTAACGATGAATGAATAAAGTAACTACATGTAGTTTATATGTCTTTTCTTCTACTATGAAGTCTGCACTGTCTAATTTATGACAATAAGTAGAAAAATTTTTGGAAAACAGAAAACTAATGAAAAGGATGAGAAAATGACAAGTATACTAATCCACTATTGTCTTTGCCATTATTGGTTAAAAGAAGCTGAACCTGAGGCAATCTCCCTTTTGAGTATCTATAATTTCATTTTATCTTATGCCTCTTCTTGTTATCCAAATATAAAGCTCTTTTTTGACATTACTTCAACTCCTACAGCACTTTCACTAACGAAGTAAAATAACTTTACAAAGTCATCTTTTGCTTTCTCTCATTCTACCTAGAACTAATAAAACTCATCAAGAGTTGGGTATATCCACTGACTATAAAATACTTTAATTCCAAATAAGGTATTTAAAAATGAAATCCTGTCATTTGCAGCAACATGAATGAAACTGGAGGCCTTTCTTTTAAGTGAAAGAAGCCAGGCACAGCAAGACAAAAAATTGATCTCATGGAGGTAGTGAAAAGAATGGTGTTTACTAGAGGCAGGGAAGGGTAATGGGGAGGGGAAGATAGAGGGTTGCATAATGGGCACAAAAATACAGTTATATAGAAGGAATAAGTTCTGGTGCTTGGTAGCATAATAGAGTGACTACAGTTAACAATAATTTATTATACATTTCAAAATAGCTAAAAGAGAAGATGAAGAATGTTCCCAACAAAAAGAAACAATAAATGTTTGAAGTGATGGCTATCCCAATTACCCAGATTTCATCATTACACATGGTATGTTTGTATCAAAATATCACATGTACCCCATATATATGTACAACTATTATGTATCCATACAAATTAATAAGAAAATAAATTTGCTATAATTTTTCTCCATAGATTAAACATTGATAAACTTCAATTTGCATTCTCCAAAAAGACATAAAATGGAAGTCTTAATTGCTAAAATTAACTATTGGACTTTTTATTTCTATAATAAGACTACATACTCTGAAGGATTCTCCCACTAAAAAACAACTAGAAATTAAGCAAAACTTAAGTTGATTTTATTGTATTGCTGCACTCAACAGTAGTGAAAAAGGAAAAAAATAAAGGTAAATAGTGGAACAAGAGCTATAAATAGTAAACATATGCAAAAGATGAGTTGCTGTGATGGTAAATGCTAAAACCAGAGCTGCAATTTGTAGAGTAAGGTTTAGGCCAGCCATAAGATAGAGAAGGACAATCTTAGAAATGTTAAAAAACAAAAAGGTATACACACAAACAAGCACAATCAGCAAAGAGCTATCAATAATTACAAATAATTTTTAAAGAATAAAATGTCTTTAGAAGTAAACTATATAATTATTCATTTATAAAAACACAAAGGATGATATAAAAAACAAGACTCAACATTACAAAGAGAGATAAAAAATAAGAATGAAGAAATTTGAGGGAATAAAGTATAAGAAGATATGAATATAAAAAACTTGAAAGGCAGCTTAAATAATATGGAAGATAGAATTAGACAGTGTAACATATATTCATATATAACTGCATCCTTGAAAGGATAATTTTTTTCAATGGAGGAAAGGCAATATTTACTGTAATAATGAGTGGGAATTTTGAGGAATGACAAAAGACATGCTACCTAAATACAGGAAGCATAATATATTCCATAGGACAAATGGAAAAAAATATATAACTATTATGGTGAAACTGCTGGACAAAGCAGACAAAGATACGATCTTAAAACCACTCAGAAAAATGAAATTAATAAATTTGTAGATAAATCTAAACAAGCATTGTTTTATAAATTGCCTTTATAAAACAATAATGCCTGTTTTGTTATGTTAAAAAACAGAATTACCAGACAAAAAATATATGTAAATATTTTAAGTCAAAGTGTTTGAAGTTCTTGTATTAGTCAAGTAATTAATTTTACACTGTATTACATGTGCATGCTGAATTTTTCAGGATAAATACTAAAAGAGAAAAATACATAGTGAAAAGAATAATTGTCATAATGAAAATCTTAAAATACTTAAAAGTTAACAAAAATTAAAATGCTATAGATAAACACCTGTGGGATGCAGTTAAAACAATATTTAAGGGGGAATTTATAATAGTAAATACATAGAAAGTAGAAAAGCCAAAAATTAATGAGCTGCAAACCCACCTTAAGAAGTTGGAAATGGAAACAAAGAATAAATGTAAAGACTATAGACAGAAGGAGATCATAGAAATCAAAGTACAAAGTAATGAAAGAAAAAAAAACTAGACATAAAAGAGGATCGTAAGACTCAAAAGTTGAATTTTCTAAAAGTACCAATAAAATTCATATATCTCCAGAAAGACTGATGAGAGACAGGGAAGGAATGCAGAACTGCTGAAAGGGAGGTGGAGAAATAGAATTCAGAAATAAAAAGAGAATATAATTATGGATCCATTTGATATTTAAAAGATAAAGATATGATAAATCCTTTTAAGCTATTTAATTTAAAATTTAGACAAAATGTCATATTCATGTAAACATATTACTTTATAAATTACAAATACTGATTCAAGAAGAAATAACCTCTATCATCCTATTATATTAAAAAGAAATCTGAATCCATAGCATAAAATCTTCCCATAAATACATAACAGTTGCAATTAGTTTTACAGAAGACTTCTACCATACATTTAAGGAACAGGCCTTCCATAACATAAAAACTCTTCCAAAGAATAGAAAAGAGGGAATACCTTCAACTTATTCAATGATAATAAAATTATAAAAAGACAGTGACTAAGAAGTAAAATTAAAGACTTATTTTATTCATAAAATGTAAGTACCCTAAGAAAAAATAATGAACTAGATACAGTGATACATAAGTCAAATAATGCATGATGACTAAGTTAGTTTTGTCCTAGGAATGGAAAAAAATGCTTACATTAGCAGATCCATAGGGTTATTTACTACATTAAAATATTAATGAAGAAAATAATCTCAGAAGCATAAAGAATATCCACCAAAGACAACAAATAACATTCCTTATGTTGAAACATCACAAGCATTCCCTTTAAAGTCAAATCATAAACAGGATAACCACTTCTATTTAACTATTTCCATTTAACTACTTTCTAGAAGGACATAAAGAATGCACAAATAAAAGAAATACAAATAAAACTTTCCAGGATTGGTAAAGGAAAACCACAACTATCATTGTTCACGGATGATATTATTTACAAGGAAAACCCCCAAAAAATCTACAGACAAGTTACTGTAATAGGAAGTTTAGCAAAGTCACTGTATTTCAGATCAACTGATAGTAATTAAATGCATATCTATACAACTGCAACAAAAACACATTTTTTTTCATTTATGCATTCATTCAAATACAAATATTTGTGGGATACTTATTTGCCAGACATATTTTTGGCACTGGGAATATAGCGGTGAATAAAAAAGATAAATATCCCTGCTTTCATGAAGCTTACATTCTGGTGGAAAGAGATGCAATAAGCAAGTTAGTAAGTACAATATAGCATATAAGAGAAATATTATGTAAGACACACAAGGAGAAAAAATAAAGCATGGAAGAGGCCCAGGAAGTGTCAGAGAATTAGAGGCAGTATAAAAATGTAGATTGGTTAACTATGGAAGGTTTCTCTGAAAATGGGATATTTGAGGAAAGCTTTAAAGGAAGTGAGGGGTTGAGCCATTTCAGATCTCTGAGGAAAGACAACCCAGGCAGAAGACTCAAGTGCAAAATCCTTGAGACAAGGGCATGCCTACAGTGTTCTCTAAACACATGGAAGTCTAGTGTAGCTGCAATTAAGCAAAAGATGGAAGAATAGTAGCCATAAGGTCAGGGAGGTAAAAAGATTATAACGATTTTACCTGCAACTCTGAGTAAGATAGGAAGGCACTGAAGCTTTCACTGGAGAAATGTCACAGACAGACTTATGTTTTAAAAAGATCACTCTGGCCCCTGTGTTCAAAAGAGACTAAAGGAAAACAAACACAAAAAGCAGAGATTGGTTAGGAGGCTTTTGCAATAATACAAGCTAGAGATAATTGCAAAAAAAAAAAAGAAAGAAAGAAAAAACCCGGGAGACAGTGCTGGTGGTAAGAAAAGATGAAAACATAGACATTTTTCAAAGATACAACCAAAATTTTTTTTTCATATCAGATGTGAAGTTTGAGAAAGAGAAATGACTCAAGGATGACTCGAGAGGGTTTTTTTTGTTTTTTGGGGGGGGCTAAGTAAAAGGAAGGATGAGGTTTCCATTAATTAAGATGGCAGGAGACATTCTTGTAATGAGGAATCAACATCTAACTGTAGGTGTTAAGTAGGAGTTGGATATATTAAACCAGAGTTCGGAGAAGAGATCTCAGTTGAAGATGTACATTAAGGAGTCATTACATATAGGCAGAATTTAAAGCCTGAGACCAGATGAGATCACCTAGGGAATGACAACAACAAAGGAAAGAGATTCAAGAACTGAGCCCTGGAACACCTCAACATGCAGAGGTTCAGGAGATGAGGTGCAAACAGTAAAGGAAATGAAAAATTATGGTAGTTGTTGGCAATAACAAGGCCTAGGAAATGACCATGAAAGTGAGTGGCTAAGAATGGAATAAAGAACAGGATCTCTGGAGGAGAGGCTGGTGAGGAATTGAGAGTCCAGGGTATTAGAAGGATCATCCCTGTAAATATTTAAATCTTAAAGAATTGTATCAGGAATCATTTTTGAGAAGGTAGCAATGTTAGATGGATTGATTTTTTTTTAAAAATTAACCCAAAAATTACCTTAGGAGAGGTGCCTATAATAAAAAGGTATAGTGAGTGGGATAATCTGATGATACGAGATTCAAGGAAAGGTGTGTTCATGAAGGAAGGAGGGAGAAGGGACTTAAAGTAGCAATGAGAAGCAAAGAGGACACTTATCTGACTTCCAGGTCTGACATTATCATTGAGTGTAGAGTACAGAAAACAGTTACTCTTAAGGGTACTGTAAGACATGATGTGCTGGAGCTGGCTCATACTGGCTCAGGAGAGCTGACTGTGGACATCGGTTCCCAACTCCTCATTCAGGCAAGTGAGATAGTAATTTGAACTGCTATGGTGTGAGTATTTACAGCATAGAAACTGAAAAACACTACAAACTTGGGCTTTTTTTTTTCTTTTTCCAAAGAGCTTATTGTTAAACATTTACCAGAACCACACTGGCTAGAGGGGAAAAAAATCACTAAGGGAAAGATAGATTGTCATTAGCCCAGAAGGTGAAGGGTACATTCACAGTAGAAGATTAAAATATAGAGAGTATTTTCTTGTTCACTGACCTTGAATTCCAGAGAGTGCAGAAAAAGAGTTTTGGAAGTTAGGAAAGGAAAAAAAAAGATTGGATCAGAAAAAGTGATATAAGCAGCCTTAGGGAGGATTAGAGTTCTGGAATAAATGACAAACTGGGAGTCTTGGGCTCCTTATGAAGGCTGAAAAGAACATGCATAAAGGGTGTGGGTGTTGACTAAAGAGAGGATTAGGGGAGGACAAGCTAGGAACATTTGTTGCTCAGAATCTGCCATTTGGCTCCTGCTGATAGAGGCATGAGGTCCTACAGATGGGTGTTCTTATCCGAAGTGCTCCTGCACTCTGTTGTCTCATGCCAATGGTGTCCTGCAGAAGTGTGGTCTTATTCCAAGTTCCAGAGTTCCCTCTCCAGTCCTGCCGATGGAGGCATGGAGTTGGATAGAAGGCTGATCTTGCACTAAGCTCATAAGCTCCCTCTTGATTTCTATTGAAGGAGGCCTCAAAGCCAACAAAGGAACAAGTTATTTATTTTAAAAGATATCATTTACAAAAGCAAAATTATAAGTTATGTAATTACATTTAACAAAAATCATGTATAAGATCTGCATGGGGAAAATTATTAAAATGTCATTGAAAGACACTAAATAAAGTCCAAATATATGAGGAGATAAACTATGTTCATTCATGTATTGAAAGACCCAATATCATAAAGATGACAGAATCTCCACACTGATCTATAAAACCAAAGATAGTTCAAAAATAGTTGCAAAAAAAAATGTTTTAGGAACTTGGAAGGGCTATTTTAAAATTTATAGAGGAAAAGAAAGGTGAAAGAATAGCTAAAAACATTTCTCAAGAATAAAAAAAATAAGATTGAGGGAATTGTCTTAAGATACATACAAATTTATTAAAAACTACAATAATTAAAAAGTATGATACTACCACAGGACTAAACAAACTCACCAATGGAACATAAAAAATGTCCAGAAACAAACTCATCTATACATCAAAACTAATTAAGCTGATACTGCAGACCATGAAGAACCATACAGTAAATTGTGCTGGAACAAACAATTATCTGAATAAAACTAAGTGAAACTGGATTCCTACTACATTCCAATTAAAACTCATTTCCAAGGTATTAAATATTTAAAATTGGAAAGCAAAATTTTATGAAGAAATGTCCTGTTCAGACAAAATGGTGTAGATTCATCTCTCCCCTGCTCTTCCCTGCTACATATAACTATGAACTCTGAAAATAATGTGAAAGACAACCTAAGAGGAACTTAGAAAGATGGAAATGGGAAGGTAAAATGGTTAGAAATGCCAGGAATGGAAAAATAGCATAATGGCAAGGCATTTTACCATGGCCTACCCAACAAAAGAAGGTGATCCAGACCTGATCCCCAACCTAGCAACAAAAGGTAAAATGTTCTCTGACCATAATAGAATCAAACTAGAAATTAAACAAGAAAAATCTCTAAACACTTGGAAACTAAACAGCATATTTCAAAATAATCCATGAGTCAAACAGGAAGACTCAATACAAGTAAAAAGAAAAATGTAGAGAATTGAATGAAAACAAAAATACAATATAGCAAAATATGGGACATTCAGCTAAAGCAATGCTAAGAGGGAAACATATAGAGCACTTAAATGCTATATTACCGAATAGAAAATGTCTCAAATCAATAACCTAAGTTCTTAGCTCAAGAAAGTATAAAAGGAAGAGAAAATATACCCAAAGCTAGAAAAAGAACTGAAATAAAGATAAAAGCAGAAATCAAGGAAATAAAAAATTGAAAATGAAAAATTCAAAATAAAATAATATAAAAATTCAATGAAACGAAAAGCTGCTGCTTCTTTGGAAAAAAATCCATAAAATTAATTAACATCTGTCTAATAAGATTGACAAAAATTGTAAAAGTGGCAGAAGACACAAATCACAAATATCAAGAATGGAAACAGGGATTTTATCACTACAGATCCTGCAGTCATTACAAGGATAACAAGGAAATATTATAACGAATTTTATGTTCATAAATTTAACAACTTAAAAGTAATGGAACAATTCCTCAAAAAACCACAAACTACCAAAACTTAACTAAAATGAAATAATATATAATGAAAGATTTAATGAATATCCCCATAAGCATTAAAGAAATTAAATTTGTAATTAAAAAACTCCCCCTCAAAAAAAAAAAAACCCATGTACAAATAGTTTCATTGGAGAATTCTACCAAATATTTAAAAAATAATTAACTACTACTCAGTACTAAGAAAAGAATGAACTATTGACGCACACAAGCTTGGATGAATCTCAATGGAATTATGCTGAGTTTAAAAGTCAAACCCAAAAGGTTAAATACTGTATAATTCCATTTAAATAATGATCTTCAAATGAAATAATTATAGAAACAGAGAAAATATCTTGGTTGCCTGGGGTTAGGGACTGGGGCAGGGAGTAGATAGAAGTGGAAGTGACCATAAAAGGGCAACGCCAGGGATCCTTATGGTGATGAAACTGTTCTATAAAAATATCCTGGTTGTGATACTGTACTATAGTTTTGCAAGATGTTAGTGCAAGAGGAAATTGGTTGTAGAGTACATAGGACCTCCTTGATTCATATCTTACAATTGTATGTGAATCTAAAACTATCTCAGAATTAAAGAGTTAGTTTTAAAAAATTGTAGAGATGGCCGGGCGCGGTGGCTCACGCCTGTAATCCTAGCTC
>NW_012148786.1:956612-983487 GCF_000956105.1 Propithecus coquereli | reverse complement strand
CTCTAGCCCTGGCAAAAAGAGTGAGACTCTGTCTCAAAAAAAAAAAAAAAAAAAAAATTACAGAGACATTAGTACAACACAGAAAAATTTAAATAAATTCTGTAAGTTAAATAAATGTTTTGCATTGATGTTAATTTCTTGGTTTAAAAAATTATATTGTGCTTATGGAAGAAAATGTCTATGTTTTAGCAATTACATACTGCATTATGTGGTAAAGAGATAAATAAATAATAAATAAAAATGCTAAAAAGAAAATCAATGAGAAATATTCCGATGTTGGGATAGGAAGGATTTGTTAATCAAGTGACAATAAGTGATACCATAAAAGAAAGTACTGATGAATTTGACTACATCAAAATGAATAACTTACATTCATTTTCATTAATGACATTATAAAGAAAGAGAAAATGTAAGTCACGATCTAAAACAAGATAACTGCGTTCATATAATTGATCAAGAAATTAGTGTCAAAGATACATTTCAAATATTCTTCAAAGACCAACAACATAATAGAAAAATGGGCAAAAGATATAAACTGTTATTTCACAGAAGCTACCATATGAATTGCCTATAACCAAAAAGACTGTTCAATTTAATTAATAATCAAAAAAATGGAAATTAAGACCCAATGAGGCAACATATTTTATTCATTAGATTAGCAAAAATCAAGAACTCTAGTAATATCAAGTACTGAAAAGGATGTAGAATAATAGGAATTCTTTGTGTGGGTTTGAAAATATGTTCGATTGATTTAAAAAAAATATATATGACTGTCTAATAAAATCCCCATCCCCAATTCCACTCCTCAGTTAGTGTCTCCTACAGAAAATTTTTCCCAAGTGCACTTGGAGATGTATACAAGAATACTCATAGCACTATTGCTTATTAGACTAAGACTTTGGAAACAACCCAGAATACTGTAACAATAGAACAGAAAAGTAAATATTGTGAAATTAGCTACAGCCACATAAAGCAACATGGAAAAATCTTAGCAACAAAACACCAAATAAGAAAACCAAGCTGTAGAAGACTACACACATCATATTTCATAATTTGAATTTTTGTTATATATTTTATGTATTTATATATTATATTCAAATATACACATTATGTACTTCAATTAAACAAATATTAATTGAACACATTTATTTCTAATTGTGGTATATTTAATCCACAAACCCACAATTTTTCATAAATTGATGATACTGTAGATACTGATATTGACTGAAGTTTTTAAAATGTTGTAAATCCTGACCGGTTTTTTTCACCGGAATCTCATTTTTGTATTTTCTAATAAAAAATACAATCTAAGAGATCCATGGTTATGCATGCAGAATTTCAAATAAATAGAGTTTAAATCTTGAGAATAATTAGTATCTCTTAATTGCTTTTATTCTAATATACATTTACTTCTTTTTATGTAGGCAGAATATATTTAGTGTAATAATATAAGTATTTCTATTTATTTGATTTTCTACTCAGCACAAATTATAAACATGTTTGCTTAATCCTTATCTACTTAATACTTAAGCATGATATTATAAATAAATATTTTGGCTATTATTAATATATTTGCTCAAGGATTTTTAAATTTTTTATTTCAACTGTTGAAGGCATTCAACATTATTTTCGAATTATTAGTATTAAAATTTTCATTTGCACATGGTTGCAGACTTTTTAATACCTTCCATAACTAACTCAGAAAAAATGCAAAACTAATTTACTTTTAGCAACTCTGTGTATAATAAATAGAATAAATAGAATAATTTAACATTATGATATAATATTTATATTTACTGGCAAAATATCAACCAGATCCTCAGTTGATGCCAGAGTCACTTTACTTTATGCAATGACATTTTAGGCAAAAAATAGTAAAGGCTACAGAGTAATATTCAAGAATATTTTACTAAGTGCAACTAAATTCACTGTAATAAATGCAAAGTGTCAGCACTTAAGTGGATTAATTGCTCATGAAGTGCACAATTACGCCAGTGTGAAGAAGTAACACACCACGATGACATATACCGTCATATCAGAATTGAAGGAAACTTCTCTAGCCTCTTCACATTTTCATATGGTTATATTAAAATTATAATCTATTTTATATAATCACTAGCAGATACCATGAGAAATACATTAAATAACATTTCATTTTTTCATTAAATGAATCAAAATATAGAATAGACCCTAAAGAATTTGAGAGTTGTATAGAATTTTTATGAGCATAAAAGCACTTTCAAACATGTAACAGGGGACATACAAACATTAGAACAGCAGAATTAGCCACCATTATTCTTTAATCACCATATTTCTGTTTATATAAACTCTGAATTAGGGAAACTATAACCACAATCAGGGAAAGCCATTGATAAATTGTTCATACCATTACATAAAAAAATGACTAAAATGGCTAAAGAGTAATGAATCTAGAAGTCTTTAACAAACTTCTATTCAGTGTCACTGTCATACTTAAAAGAGAAAAATAGTACATAAAAATTAAAGATCATTTATATCCCCCTTATAAACAATTGTTTCTACAGAAACACTATTACTTGAGTACAAATTCTGTCATAGGCACTATGTTAGATATCTTACATATATTGTTTCATTAAATCCTAACAAAAATCCTTTCATGAACATGTTATTCTTCCCAGTTTATAGAGATAGAAACATACAAGTTAAGTAATGAGCCCATGTTTGTACAGATAATAAGTGGTAGATCTAGTTTTCAAATACAGGTTAAGCTTCAAAATAATTCATACTCTAAAACAGCATCTGCCAAAGTACACACTACAATATGTTAATAGATGCTAAACTGAAGGAAAAATGGATTATGATAGTTAACTTATGCAAGAATAAGTTATAAAAGTACTAAATAAAGGTGAACAAATAATATCTTTTTGTCTCTTTAATAAAATAAATATAATTTCTAAAGATCTAAATGAATTAAGATAAACAGGCAAAATTGAACACTCATGTATTGCTTGTGATAACTTATTCATGGCTTATGAGAAAGCTGTTATTTTAATAGCTATATTGGTAGTGTAGGCTAAGTTTTGAAAAGCCATTCTTATATAACATGTATTATTGATTAATAAACATAAAATTAAATGATTAAAAAGTAATGCATCTTAAATTAATGACAACTGAAAGCTATTTTTAATATCTAAACTTTAGCAAAAGTTTTTCTTATAATAAGCTTTGAATAATTGTTGCTAAACCAGCTGCTGCCTGGGCAAATAATCTAATAATAATTTTAGTATAGGCTTTTTAAATTCCTTTTCTAAAAATTTTTTAAAATTGTATTTAAATATGATGATGATGTAAATATTTACCAAAATATAATAGGTATTTGTTTCTTTTAACCTTTAAAAACATTTGAATTATTAAGATATAAAACATTTTAAAATTTTTGTTATATTTAGTGTCATATTTATATATGTTCCCCAACATGTCCTTTTTCCCCTAGTCATATGGAGAAGAAATATGGTTTTATCTAATTTTTTTACTGTGGTGAAATGCATATAATGTAAAATTTACAATCTTAACTAATTTAAGAATAGAGTCTAACGGTATTAAATGTATTTCATAACATTGTGCAACCATCACCCTCATCCATCTCCAGAACCCTTTCCATCTTGTAAAACTGAAAGTCTACCCATTAAACAATAACTCCCCATTCCCCTCTACTCCCAGCCCTAACAACCACCATTCTACTATCTGCATTTATAATTTTGACTACTCTAAGTATTTCAAACTTGTGGAATCATACAGTATTTGCCTTTTTGTTACTGGCTTATTTCACTTAGCATAATGTCCTCTCGATTTATCCATGTAGTACCATATGTTAGAAATTCCTTCCTTTTTAAAGCTGAATAATATTCCATTGTGTGTATATACCATTTTTGCTTATTCATCCATCTGCCAATGGACACTTGGTTGCTTCCATGATTTAGCCTTTAACTATTGTAAATAATGCTTCTGTGGACCTGGGTGTATAAATATCTCTTCAGCGCACTACTTTCAGTTCTTTTAAGTGTATACCCAGAAGTGTAATTGCTGGATCATAGGTTAATTCTATTTTTAATTTTTTGAGAAACTTCTATACTGTTTTCTACATCAGATATAACATTTTACATTCTAACAGTGAACGAGGGTTCCAGTTACTCCATATCCTCATCAACACTTGTTATTTCCTCTTCTTTTTTTTGGCTAGAACCACCCCAGTTAGTGTGAGGTGGTATCTCACTGCAGTTTTGATTTACATTTCCCTAATGATTAATGATGTTAAACGTCTTTTCATCTGTTTATTAACGATTTCTATATCTCATTTGGAAAAATGTCTATTCAAGTCTTTTTTACCCATTTTTGAATTGGATTTGTTTTGGGGATTTAGGAATTTTCTATATATTCTGGATATTAATCCCTTATCAGATATATGATTTGCATATATTCTTTTCTATTCTATGGGTTGCCTTTTTGCTTTGATGATAGTGTCTTTTGACATCCAAAACTTTTAAATTTCATAAAGTCTAATTTGTCTATTTTTTCTTTTGTTGCCTATGCCTTTGGTGTTATAGCTACAAAATCATTGTCAAATCCAATGTTATGAAGCTTTTGTTCTATGCTTTCTTCTGTGAGTTTTATAGTTTTACCATATGTATATGTAGGTCTTTAATCATTTTGAGTTAATTTCCATATATGGTGTTAAATAAGGGTCTAACTTAATTCTTTTGCATGTGGATACCCAGTTTTCCCTTCACCATTTGTTGAAAAGACTGTCCTTTCCCCATTTAATGGTCTTGGCACTCTTGTCAAAATCATTTGACCATATACGCAAGGGTTTATTTCTGAACTGTCTATTCTTTTCCATTGCTCTGTAAGTCTGTCTTTATGCAAGTACTACAGTGTTTTCAGTACTATAGCTTTGTAGTAAGTTTGGAAATCAGGCAGTGTGAGTCTTTCAGCTTCGTTTTCTTTTTCAAGAATTTTTTTGGCTATTCAGGCTCTTAAGATTTCATATGAAACATTACATGAGTCTTTTTTTTGGAAAAAGAAATCAATGGGATTTTAATAGGTATTGCATTGAATCTATGGATTGCCTTGGGTGGTAACAGCATCTTAACAATATTAAGTCTTCCAATCCATGAACATGGGATGTGTTTACAGTCATTTATGTCTTCTTTAATTTCTTTTAGCAATGTTTTGTAGTTTTCATTGTACAAGTTTTTCACCACTTTGGTTAATTCCTAAGTACTTCATTCTTTTTGATACTATGGTAAGTGGAAATGTTTTGATAATTTTCTTTTCAAATTGGTCATTGTTAGCACATAGAAATGTAAATGAGTTTGTGCTGGATTCTTGAGTCTGGAAATCAGATTCTCTCCTTCCCCAGGGTTTACTATTTTTTATTATTGGTTTTATTTATTATTTTTGGATTTTACATCAATGTGGACTGTCTCTATGCCAAGGATCAGCCTAAGGCATAATCTTATTGTTTTCTTAGGTCTTTTCTGAGCCTGTACCTATCCCTGGGCTTGTGTGGTCACTTTTTAATTGTCCCCATATGTGTAGTGGTTTTTGCATATCATACACTTTAATGCCCAGTCCCAAAAAGGAAAAAGAGAAAAATGAAGGGGAGAGAACACCTTTGGCCCTTTAAATCCCCCACTGAAATTCACTTCAGCTGGAGAAGGAGGCACTGGCAAACAATGGGGACAGGTGAAACAATAATGGCTGCAAGGCTCTTTGTCTGTACCTCTGTGATAAGAAGCAGCAATCAGAGAATGGAGCACACATCCCTGGTATTTGGAGAATAGGATACTTTTTGTCTACCCTGGTTCCTACAAGGTGCTCCTGGAACTTGTGCAAAGCTGCCTGTCACAGGGCTGGAGTGGGTAAAGGGTAACTACTACTGTGTTTAGAGCTGAAATTGACCAGAATTAACTTTAATTTACTGTCCAATCTTCCCCATGGAAGTTGTTAAGACTTCAAAAGACTCCAGAGCTCCAAAATAGTTATATCAGACAGATTCTGCTAGTGCCATTGTTGTCTAGATGAAGAGATATTCTTGGTTCTTCCTATTCTGCCATTCTCCCAGAATCCTCCTCTCTCTGTTTTCTTGGTAACATCTTTACAATACTTTAAAACATAGTTTCTAGTAGAAACCAAAAGGGATATTAGGAAGATAAATCTGTTTACAGATAAAAACATAACAAAATAGATAAGGTTTTTTCATGAGGGTAGAATTTTCATTTAAAAGAGTGTGTCTATACTCAAACCAAAAAAGATTAAGAAGTAATTTAGGCAGCAAAAGGATGGAAGGAACAAGTTAGCAGTCCCTTATCTTCCCTAATTTTCTCCCTACGTTCTTAAAATACTTTCAATGACATTGTTCTTTTCACCTTTCCTGCGTTATCACTGAGTACATAGGTCAAGACAAAAGGTGAGCAGTAGATTTTTAATATACTATTAAAATTATAATCTAGCTCCAAATTTAACTCAACAAGAAGTCATTAAAGCAATGGATTTGAACTACAGTACATGCCATGATTCTTTTTTACTTTCTACAATGAAAAAGAAATTCTATGCATAAATATTACCTTTTAAAACTATTCACACCTATATGGAACTCTTCCATGCTGCTGCTCCTTAAAATATGTTGGCATATAGAAAGTTTCACATGTATAATCACCATTCTTAGTCTCAATAAAGTAGTAATTTTTTTCTCTTAATTGTGACTTATGCAATTGTAAAAGCATCCAATTAATTGCATAATGGCTCTTATTTCCTCTAGGATAAAATATATTTCACAAGTAGAATGAAATTACATTGTAATATATAGTTATCTTCACGAAGACTAATCCATCGACTATTTTGGTAACCTACTGAATTGCTTAAAAACTTTCAGAAGAAAATTGCTTTCTCAATGTTCACACAAATTGTTTCCCTAATTCAAGACAAAATAATTTAAACAATGAGAACTGACTTTAAAGTATAATCTCATGATTAACTCAAATTTACAGAAGGAAAAATAAAATGAGATTCTGTGATGTTATGAAAACATATATAGGAATTATCATGGCATATCAGAAATCCAGATACCTAACTGGCTTGAGGAGTAAAGATATACAATAGTCTAAGGAAGATTAGACCAGTTCATAGAAGCATGTATAAAAAAAAAAGTTATCATTCCATACCACAGATAATAAACTACTGAGGGGCAGTCTAGGAGACTGCTAACATAGTCCATGAAGACCAGATGTAGAAGGTGTGAATGAGAATTTTAAAAGGAAATAAAGGAACTGCAATAGGTTTGTGATGGTTTTAGGGTGCCTTCCATAATCTCCACCACATCCTCCTTTCCCCCACCAATCCAACCAAAATAAACATCTAATCTAAGTAAATTTTTTCTGGAAATGACATTTCAACATAAATCGCTTAGGTCCTTTCCAACAAGATTTGAACTGATAACCCCCACCCCCTCAACTCCCATATAGAAATTTAGAACCTGCCAAATAATATGAAAAAGTCATTAAAGAGAGCTGGAGAGACATTGGAAAGAATAAGATTAAAGATGAGTCCATAATTTTATTGTCTAGAAATATTACAGAACATCATCAATCATAATGTTAATCAAAATGGATAAATAAGATATTTACTAATACTTAATAAACTTCGGATTTCATGATTAATATGCAAAATGAGCTGGTTGGTGCAAACAGAAGGACATTAATTCATGGCCCATATTTTTTGACTATTTACAGATATGCTTAAGAAAAGATACAGTTTTGGAATGTCAGGAGAATTTAAGGTCTTATTAACTTGTAACAGGAAACCACTGCTACCTGTGGTGCAACTCATTCAGACTTTTATCCACTCATAAATGCATACCACTATACAGGATGATTAATGTAATCTTTGTAGACTGATTAAAATCTATAATCTTCTAAAAAAAATGAAAAACTTATTTAGAGTCAACCCATAGACCCTTACATTTTTTTTCAATTCAATAGAAGGTTAGGGACAAGCAGAGCAAAAGCTAAGTAAAGAAGGGTCAGCAAGATACTAAGTATTTTGCAACCTTAGCACCATGGGAGGAGACACATTTTTATTATATGATAATAGGAATAGTATCAACATTAGTCATATAGCTTTGTATTTACTTAATCCTTTCACAATTTCTAAAGCACCTATATACATATATTATCCAGTATGTCCATAAGCTCATATGAAAGGAGATTGCCAAATTCAAGAGAAACAGAAGTGAAATCTTATTGTACTATCATTATTCAAGAATTCAACCAAGTACACAGAAAGTAATGGTTACAAGATTGAGAGTGTCATCTAAGTATCTGGAACATACGGACTGTGCCATATGTGATATCTTTACTGGAGCAGATCAAAATACCCTAGTAGATCAAAGTACTCTAGTATTTGTTCTGAAGCCACAGATTTGTGGTAATTGTTTTACTCTCTATTTCCATTTGTAAAGGTAGTTAAAACAAGTTATCTTTATATGGCAAAGACAGCAGTACAAATTAAATCCTTTGCCTCAGAGCCATATAAACTCCATCACTCTCTATTAAAATACAGTAATCCTTATCATCTTTATATTCCACTATATTGATAAAATAACCCTAAATGAGTCTGGTGAGCAAGTCATGGCAAGTACCCTAGGTGTCTTAGTAAGACATGTGTGTGCCAGAGAAGAAATACACACCAAAGAAATTCTGAGGCTTGGAGTATGATGAGATAAATATTTCTAAATAAAAAGCAAGTTTCTACACTTTATATTCTCCATGTTGAAGAAAGAACATAGTTTAAATGATATTTGGACCAAGAAAAGGTTTGCAACAGGTCCAGGGGGTGATATAAGACATTCTGTCCGTTGGGTATTACGGCCTAGCAGATCCAATGGTGCATAAACTATCTGTGGTAAATGAAGATCCTATAGAAAGTCCCAGTAGAAGAACCATAGTACTGACCTCTAGAAAATTCTAGAAAAAAGGCATGCCCATCTTTGTTGATGACTATTCTTACCTATTCTTCTTTTAAGAGTCAACCTCTAAGTATGTTCATGAGCTCTGATAGAGAGGACTTACAATACCAAGTGACCTGAGTTTCTAATCATGAACCAGGAGCATTATCTGGTCCTCAAAGCCATGAGTCTGGATATGTAAAAACAATTCATCTTAAAAAGGAAGAATTGTAACTAAAATTGTGCTTAAGTAAGTTGCATGAGCACGTGGCTTAGACTCCCAAACTTTCACTATTGTTTCAATGCCACATATCTCTCAACTATACCTAGGGCTTGTGGGAAGTTCTCCATGATAAGCTATCAGAGAATGAGAAAAATATAGCCTGAATTTCCATATGGGCTAGTATAATATGCCATTGCACCTCAGCTACAAATTGACAGTCACAATATTATAATTCTGCCAAGAGGAGCTTTAAAAGACAGTGGTGAATAGAAACCCTTAGGTGAACAGAAATTTGGGCAGTATATCTGGTCATCTATTTTGGTTGCAAGGAGAAATTGTATGAAGGATGGATCTATACCTATTTATTGGCAGTGGATATTAGTTTGGCTTATCAGTTAGGGGTTTATAAAAGAATACGATTGGAAATTTTGAGATAAGATCTAGGGAAATGGTTAGTGGCTGAAACTCTCAAAATGGGCAAAACTGTGAGAATATTTGTTTCCCATTGGTATAATTAAGACATCTACTAAAGAACAGGTTTTTAATAATTAGGTGGATGATATGCTCTATCCTGTGAATGTTGGCCTTTTTCCTTGGCTCCCTGCTGGGGCCACTGAGCTACTGTGTCAAGAATGGAGACCATACACAAGGCTCAATAACAAGGACTTCCCCTAAGCAAAGTTGATTTGGCTACCACCCAATGCTGAACATCCAAGTTGCCAACAGCAGAAACCCACATGGAATGCTTGTTATGGCACCTCACCATGGGTAACCAGCCAGGCACATAGTCACATATTTATTATATTGAAGCACTTATTACAATTTAGAGGGGTCAGTGATTTGTTATCACTGGACAAAATATGTATTCATTGTCTCATGCAGGGTTCATTCAGGAAAACAGAAATCTGACTGTAAATTTTCCTCTAAATTTTCTCCAAAGACAGTAGTCATTTATGCAGGCAACTCTTTTACCTCAGACCTTTCAGAAATAAGTAGAAATTTTCTCTGAATGGATGCCTTTTCTTGGGAACCCAAAAAACACTATCTACCAGTCAAACTAGGGGCTTATCATAGCTTCCTGATCAATGATGTGTAGCCCAAGTCTATTTCACGTAAACCCTGTGGGTTTGTGGAATCATTCCTTGGTTATTTCCCCAGCTTCTGATTGTATACATGGAATAGACATATTAGTCAATTCGTAAGATCTCCTCACTGGGTCCCTGATTTATGAAGTAAGTGCTACTATGGCAGAAAGAATCAAGTGAAAGCCCTAGACTTTCCCATCTTTACTAAGAGAGTAAAACAAATCTCCATTTAACTTGCCAATTTTGCCTTAGTAGAAAATTGATGTAACTTAGAAAATGAATGTGGATTATTATAAACTTGATAAGGTATCATCTACAATTATAGCTACTATTCCAGATTGAATATTTGCCTTTAGTGTTCTCAATATACTACTTCTACAGATCTGCAAATTCCCTTATCATAGAATACCACAAAATAAATGTTTCTGACCAAAGTATGTATTTTTCAGTTAAAAAAAGTATAGTTATAGTCTAATACCTATGGAATTAGTGGTGGACCATGACCTATAAACAGATGAACCAACAGAAATGTGGAATAGTTTGTTAAAAGCTAAAATAAATAAAGAAAAGAAAAATGATATTAGATTTTTGGTTCCAAAAAGGTGGCATAAAGCTGGCTTATCATCTCCCATCCCATGTAAACAAATATATAGCATCAAAATCTTCTCCAGCAATAACCCAGAGATCAAGTATGAGGCTGAGACAGTTCCCAGGGCCACGGAGAAGTGGAAAACTTCTCAGTACATGACAGCAGAATCATATTTCCACATTCATGACCCCACCCATCTCCACATTCTGCTAGGCACCAACCACATGGAAAATTACCTCTCAACTCACAGTTCCTAAACTGGAGGAAATAAAATCAAAGTGGTCAAAAATAAAGTTAAAAAGTAAAATTGAAGTGGTCAACCAGCTTCCCCAATTTCTTGAGCTCCCTGACAGGAGACCTATTCTTGCCATAACCCGTGAGTAGCATTGTGATTGCTTGAAGAAATACATAATAAATAAATAATTAAAAAAATAAACAAATTTTGGAACTGAGAAATGTATTTTCTGAACTGAGAAACTGTTTAGAGGCTCTCAACAGTAGCATAAACCAAGCAAAAGAAAGAATTAGTGAGATTGAAGACCAGGTATTTGAAAATACACAGAGTAGAGGGGAAAAAAGAATAAAAAGGAATGAAGATTGCCTGAAAAATATAGAAAATTACCTCAAAAGACCAAATATAAGAATTATTGGTGCTCAAGATGGAGTTGAGCAAAGCCAAGGGATAGAAAATAATAACAAAAAATAATAACACTTTCCAAAATTTGAGAAAGATATAAATAGTCAGATACAGGAGGGTCTTAGAACACCAAACAGATTCAACCCAAATTAGACTACCACAAGGCATTTAATAATCAAACTCTCAAAGGTAAAAAAGTAAATAAATAAAAAATAATAATATCCTAAAAGCAGCAAGCGATAAGAAAGCAATAACTTTAAAGGAGCTCCAATTTATCTGGCAGCAGATTTCTCAATGGAAACTTTGCAGGGCAGGAGGGAAAAGAACAATGTTTTCCAAGTATTCAAAGAAAAAATCTGCAACCCAAGAATATTACATCCAGCAAAATTGTCATTCAAATTTGCAGGAGAGATAAAGTCTTTCACATTAGCTGAGAGAATTATATTATTAAACTGAGAGAATTAATCACCACCAGACCAGTCTTGCAAAAAACTGCTAACAGAGGTTTTACAATATGTAAGAAAGAAAAAAAAAACACTAATGTGCATAAGAAAACTTTTCACAGTATAAAATCCACAGGTAATATTAAGTACATGGACAAATCCAGAATACTCTATTACTGTATTTATGGCATGCAATCCTCCCATGACCCTAGTTCAAAGCCCAAAAGATAAATCTGTCAATAACAATAATATCTACTGCAACCTGTTAAGAGATAGGTTTTCAATAATATGTAAATTGAGACAGCTAATAGTCAAAATGTGGAGGGATGGAGTTAAAGCATAGAATTTTTTGTGTGTTTTTGCCTTTGTTTCTTTTATTTGTGTTCTAAGATATGCTATCATCTCTTTAAAGTAATTTGATATATTTAGAAAATGTTTTTGTAAGCCTCATGGTAACCACAGCACAAAGTTCTATATAGATCCACCAAAAATAAAAAAGCAACAAATTAAAACATACTACTAGAGATATTCATCTAACTATAAAAAGATAGTAAAAAATGAAGAGTCTTAAAACAGTGAGAAAATAAGCAACAAAATGGCACAAGTAAGTTCTCACTTATCAATAATAATGCTGAATATAAATGGTCTCAATTCTCCAATTAAAAGGCATAGAGTGGCTGAATGGATAAAGAAATAAGACTGAACTATATGCTGTCTTCAAGAAACTCACTTCACCTATAAGACATGCCTAAACTGAAAGTGAAGGGGTAGGAAAAGGTATTCCATGCAACCAGAAACCAAAAAAGAGCAAGTGTAGCTATACTTGTATCAGATAGAATAGACTACAAATCAAAGACTATTAAAAAAATAAAGACAAGGAAGGTCACTATATAATGATAACAATTATAAATATCTATGCACCCAACACCGAGCTTCCAAATATGTAAAGCAAACTCTAGTAGACCTAAAGGGAGAGATAGAGTGCAATACAATAATAGTAGGGGACTTTGGCAACCACTCTCAGTAATGGACAGAATCAACGAGACAGAAAATCAACATAGAAACAGAAGGATTAAACTACACACTAGATTTAATTGGCCTAACTGACATCTACAGAACATTTCATTCAACTCTTGCAGAATATACATTCTTTTCATCAGCACACAGCACATTTTACAGAATAGACCATATCTTAGGCCACAAATCAAGTCTGTATAAATTCAAAAAAACAGAAACTATATTAAGTATCACTTCTGACCACAATGGAATAAAATTAGAAATCAAAAACAAGAGGAAATTTGGAAAATACACAAACACATGAAAATTAAAAAAACATGCTCTTGAATGACCAATGGGTAAATGAGGAAGTTAAGAAGAAAATTTAAAAATTTCCTGAAACAAATGAAAATGGAAATAAAACGTATCAAAATCTATGGGATACGGCAAAAGTGGTAGTAAAAGGGAAGTTTAGAGCAATAAATGCTTATATCAAAAAAGTAGAAAGATTTCAAATTAACAACATAATTATGTACTTTAAGGAACTGGAAAAACGAGAACAAACCAACCTCCAAATTAGTAGGAAGAAAGAAATAATAATGAACACAGCAAAAATATGTAAAATAGAGACAAAAAATATGAAGATCAACATACGAAAAGTTGGTTTTTTGTAAAGATAAACAAAATTAACAAACTTTTAGCTAGACTAAGAAAAAACGAGAGAAGACCCAAATAAATAAAATCAGAAACAAAAAAAAAGAGACATAACAACTGAGACCACAGAAATACAAAAATCATTATAGATAATTATGAACAACTATACACTAACAAATTAGAAAACCTAGAATAAATGGATAAATTCCTGGACACATACAACCTACCAAGACTGAACCATGAAGAAATAGAAAACCTCAACAAACCAATAACCAGCGATGAGACAAAAGATCTAATAAGAAGTCTCCCACCAAAGAAAACCCTGTGACCTAATGGATTCACTGCTGAATTCTACCAAACATTTAAAGAAGAACTAATACCAATTCTACTCAAACTCTTCAAAAAAATTGAAGAAGAGGGAATACTTCCAAACTCATTCTACAAGGCCAGCATTACCCTAATACCAAAACCAGACAAGGATACAACAAAAAAAGAAAACCACAGGCTAGTATCCCTGATGAACATAGATGTAAAAATGCTCAACAAAATAATAGCAAACCAAGTGCAACAACATACTAAAAAGATCATTCACCATGATCAAGTGGGATTCATGTCAGGAATGCAAGAATGGCTGAACATATGTAATTTAATAAATGTAATACACTACATTAACAGAATAAAGAACAAAAAAGACATTATTTCAATAAGTACTAAGAAAGTATTTGATAAAATCAACATCCCTTTATGATAAAAAAAATCATCATCATAATGGAAGTAGAAGGGACATACTTCAAAATAATAAAGGCCATCTATGACAACCCATGGGCTAACATTATACTGAATGGGGAAAAATTGAAGGCCTTCCCTCTAAAGACTGGAATAAAACAAGGATGCTCATTTTCACCTCTATTATTCAACATAATACTGGAGGTCCTGGCCAGAGCAATTAGACCACAGAAAGAAATGAAGGGAATCCAGACTGGAAAGAAGAAGTCAAATTAGCCTGTTCACAGACAACATGATCCTATATCTAAAAAAAGCTAAAAACTCCACCAAAAACCTGTTAGAACTGATAAAAAAATATTCAGTAAAGTTGCAGGATACACAATCGACATACAAAAATCAGTTATCATTTATATACACCAACAGCATACAATCTGAAAAAGAAACCAATAAAGCAATACCATTTATAATAGTTATAAAAAATATAAAATACCTAGGAATCAATCTAACCGAAGAAGTGAAAGATTTATATAAGGAAAACTTTAAAACTGTGAAAAGAAATAGAACACAAAAAATGGAAAGATATTGCATGTTAATGGATTATAAGAATCAATATTTTTAAAATAACAATGCTACCCAAAGCAATTTACAGATTCAATGCAATCCCGATCAAAATACCAATGGCATTCTTCACAGAAATAGAAAAAACATATCTAAAATTTATATGGAACCACAAAAGACCCAAAATAGCCAAAGCAAACCTGAGCACAAAGAGCAAAATTGGAGGTATCACACTATCTGACTTCAAAATTTATTACAAAGCTATAGTAATCAAAACAGCATGGTGCTGGCATAAAAACAGACACAAGGACCAATGAAATAGAATAGAGAACCCAGGTATAAATCCACAGATATGCAACCAATTCATCTTTGACAAAGAAACACAGAAATTATAATAGGGAAAGAGCAGTCTTTTCAATAAATGATGCTAGATAACTATAGGCAGAAGAATGAAACTAGACTGCTATCTCTCACCATACATAAAAATCAAATCAAAATGGATAAAGGACTTGAATCTAACATCTGAAATTATGAAACTAATGGAAGAAAACATTGGGAAAATGTTCCAGAACAGTGGTCTGGGCAAAGATTACTTGAGTAAGACCTCAAAAGCACAGGCAACCAAAGCAAAAATAGATAATTAGGATTACACCAAACAAAAACCTTCAGCACAGCAAAGGAAATAACCAACAAAGTGAATAGACAAACAACAGAATGGGAGAAAATATTTGCAAAGCATCCATCTGATAAGGGATTAATAACCAGAATATATAAACAGTTCAAGCAATTCAATAAAAAAATTAAATAATCTGATTAAAAGATGGGAAAAATATCTGAACAGACATTTCTCTAAAATGTCATGTATGAAAAAGACAAGCAGTAATAAATGCTAGTTAAGGATATGAAGAAAGGAGAACTCTCATGCACTGTTGGTAGGAATATATTTTAGTATATCCATTATGGAGAACAATATGGAGGTTCCTTAAAAGTCTATAAATAGAACTTTCACATGATCCAGCAATTCCACTACTGGGTACACAGCCAAGAGAAAGGAAATCAATATATTAAAGAGGTATTTTCACTCCCATATTTATTGCAGCACCAGTCACAATAGACAAAATACGGAATCAACCTAACCACCCATCAATGGATTGATGGATAAAGAAAATCTGATATTTATACACAAAATGGAATACTACTAAGCCATAAAAGAGAATGAAATCCTGTCACTTATAGCAACATGGATGGAACTAGAGGCCATTATGCTAAGTGAAATAAGCCAAGCACAGAAAGACAAATATTACAAGTTCTCATTCATATGTAGGAGCTAAAAAAAAATGGATCTTATGAAAATGGAGACTACATTGGTGGTTACAAAAGACTGTGGAAAGGACAGGGGAAGGAGGAGAGAAAGGGGCAAAAAATGATATAAATATATTTACTACCACGGATCTGTATACTTCAAATTGATAAAGATGGTAAATAATGTACGTATATTTTATCTCAAAAAGTTTTAGAAAAAGAAGATAAGGATATTAAATTAGAAGTTTCACAGAAGCACTAGGATTCAACACCTTCAGTATTACAAAAAAGTACTAAGCTATTTGCAAAAAAAATTTAAAGAAGTAACTAAAAACAATTATTTAATTCTTTCAAACTATTCACACATTTCAAAGATATAAGAAGGGTAAAGAGGATGGAAATGGAGAGGATGTGTTAAGAGGATTTCTTTAGAGAAAGCCCTCATATGAGTCTCACACCTCCAAGGCTTGAGGAGGAGATTCACAGTCCAAAACCCACTATGGCCTATGACAGAATCTTCTTGGGAGCCTGAAGTTTGCTGTTTGTAGCTGTAAAGCACAGTGGATCAGTGCCTAACTTGCAGTCTGTAACAGCAAAGTAAAGAACTTACAAGGGTAAAAATTGTACTCCTCTCCTAGCAATGGATCCAGGAACTAGAATGTGATACCAGTAGGAATATTGGCCTAAAGTTGTTTTAAAATTATCCAAAAGAGTGGCTTAGTTTGTTTAGTGTTGGCATAAAGAAATGTCTGAGGTTGGATAATTTATAAAGAAAAATGGTTTATTTGGCTCATGATTCTGCTGGCTGGAATGTTTAAAACTGGGCAGCTGGTGAGTGCTTCAGGCTGCATCCACTCATGGCAGAAGGTCAAGTGCAGCCGGCATGTGCAGAGATCACATGGTGAGAGAGGAAGCAAAAGAGAAAGGGGTCAGGTGCCAGTCTGTTTTTGATAAGCAGGTCTCATGGGAACTAATGGAGTAAGAACTCAATCACCCCCTCCGCCTGCAGGCATTAATCTTTTCATGAGGGATCTGCCTGCATAACCAAAACACCTGCCTTTTTAGGCCTCACTTCCAACACTGGGGATCAAATTTCAACATGAGATTTACAGAAGACAAACATCCAAATTATCACAGTGACCTAAAAGGGAAAAGAGACTCAAGAAAAAAGCAGCTATGAGGCATACCACTACAGGAAATATGGAGAGGCTAGCCCACCAGGAAGCAGGTCCAGGTCCAGGAAAGGGAGTTCCTTAGAGAAGTTCATAAGGGAGCCCAAAATTGTTCATGACAGTGTCCACGAGGATAATAGCTTTCAGTATCTGCTAGGTTCAAAAAACTCCAAACCATTATAAGGTAGCTCAAGCCAAAAAATACTTTGCTATTCCTCTTAAATTTCCCCCTTCTTCCAAATTCAACCTTGTCAATTAATAAACCAGAGGAAGAGAAATAGGAAGAACCATGTACCACTGCTATCACCCCTGAAAGTGTCTAGCCCAAAGAATGTTCCAGCTGAGGGTTGGGTAAAGATTTAACTTTATATCAAATGTGGAGCTTTGACATTATATAATGCTGGACACATTTAATTACTAATTTGAGACTGTGTTTTGTAACCTAAAGTGTATACAGACTGATTAATAATTTTAACAAAGCTTGAAAGCCTGAAATAAATTTTCATTCAAGGGTAAGGGTTGAAGTACTTCCACTAAGCAGCTTTAAGGGTCAGTAGATTGCATAAATAATGTTACTTTTATGATTTATATGTTTTATGATTATACCTGATTTTCCAAAATACTGGTATTCTGGTACATTGTACTACATATAGCATTTTGTATTTCCCTACAAAAGAATAAAAATCAGACCAACAGCAAGTGTTGGTATTCTCTAAGACATTAAAACAATGCCTTCAAAATTCTGGTGAAAAAATAATTTAAACCTAGAACTATGGGCTGGGCATGGTGGCTCACGCCTGTAATCCTAGCACTCTGGGAGACCGAGGCGGGCGGATCGTTTGAGCTCAGGAGTTCAAGACCAGCCTAAGCAAGAGCAAGATCCCGTCTTTACTAAAAATAGAAAGAAATTAGCTGGACAACTAAAAATATATAAAAAATTAGCTGGGCATGGTGGTGCATGCCTGTAGTCCCAGCTCCTCGGGAGGTTGAGGCAGGAGGATCGCTTGAGCCCAGGAGTTTGAGGTTGCTGTGAGCTAGGCTAATGCCACAGCACTCTAGCCAGGGCAACAGAGTGAGACTCTGTGTCAAAAAAAAAAAAAAAAAAAAAAAATCTGGAACTATGTATCCAGCCAAATATTAATTCAGTATAAGGTAAAATAAGAACATTTCAGCTGCACAAATACTGCAATAATTTATCTCCATGGGCCCTTTTTGAAAATTACTCCAGGAAAATAGAAAGAACAATTCACGAAGGACAACATGAGAAATAAGTTCACAGGGGCAGAGCTGAGTGTAACCCAAGGAAGTAGCAAAAAGTGACTATATTTAAAAGAAGTCTCTGGGCCCATGCACTTTGGATATTCTCTTTCCTTCTGTATGGTTCTAGTTACATTAGTTAAGTTAATAATAAATCATATTTACTTAAACATAATGCATTTAAATGCTGTTTTATGGAATTAAATTTTAGTATTAGCTTATACAGAAAATAGAATGGCAGAACAAATGTAAATTTTATCAATTATGACAATATGCATCACCATATAACTCAAATCAAATCAGTGAAAGTGCTCTAAATGCCTTTTTTTTCAGAGGGGTGTCAATAGGTATCATCTAAAGTGAATAATAAAAAAAATAGAAATAGAATTTAGCCATTTGTTATAATAATAACTGTAAGAAAATTAAGAGAGAAATATTGGTAAAAATGATTAGTCAGTGATGATGAAAAGGATTCACTTAATTCTACACTTTAGCCCTTTTGTAAGGCCAGTTTTTCTAGTTGTAGATACTACATTAAATATTTTAATGCAACACTGTAAAAGAATGTACTATGCATAAATATATCATGTACTTGACCTATATTTTCGTAGCTTTTTGTCACACTTAACTACCAATCTTACATTACGAATGTAAACTCTTACAAGCCATAAGGACTTAGTAAATAAATCAATAAATCATTTCTAAACATGGCATACTACCTGAAAAGAATGCTTATTATCATCACAACTGTCACCCCAAAATCCTTAACTCTGATGTGTATCTACTTCAAAAAACATAATCCATAAATTAATAGTGATGATAAAGTAAACAGTAGAACACTAATCTGAAAATCACAAAAAATATAATAATCAAAACTTTAGTATAACCTAAAAGTGTTTAGTCTTTATTTTATTCAAATATTTTATACAATACCAGATGACAATGCATACCTTAGAGGAAGAAATGTTATTGATATTAGTTAAGTAAATGCTATTATTTGAATTCATAAAAAATCCATTTTTCTTCTAGAATTACTATTACTAAAAGCTATTATAATTGTAAATATTTTCATTTTAAAATAAATGTCAGATATTTTAGAATTCTACAATAACAACTACCTTTAAGAAATTTCATTATCTAAACTAGACTTTTATGCAATTTTCATAACAATAAACTAAACCCCTCATAGGTTTTATGTTATTTTCTTTCTTCATTTTTATCTCTTCGACTAGACATTTTAATACCATTTCCTTTAATCATCATGGAAGATTTTAACTATCAGTTTCATTACAAAGCAAAGGTTTCAAGAAATAATGAGATTCTCAAATGGGGCATAATGCTAGTTCAATCTACTTTTAAAGAAAACTAAGAAAAGTCTGAAATTATATTACGAAAAAAGAAAACAAGAGATGATCTGGGAGTGATTTCTTTTGTGCAGAGGTGATTTTAAGCAGAAAAGTGAGCAGGTGAACAAAGAGGGCCATGATTTCACTGGAGTAGGTGGGAGAGTGATTAATTGAGCTGTCTCTGCCACTAATAAGCATGTGTCCCTGAATTACTTACTAGTATGGGGACCTCCATTGTCCATGTATAAACTAAGAAGCTTGGAATATATAATCTCTAATTTCCTTTTCCAGTAAAATAATGATACTGTATGACTGTATAGATCTTAAGATATGAGAGTTAAGTATGAATTAATGGGAAAAAATAAATATCATACCTTTGTATTGTCTTTCGTCTTTGTTTTATGTTTGATTTGTTCCCTGGCTTCATGAACACCTTTCTCAGTGGGACCTTCTGAAGTGTTTTCTTTTTCAGAATTGTGAGCAAATACAAGACAATATAATTTATTCTTAATATTTGTACTGCTTATCTGTATAAAATATAATTACAACCCAAAATACAAAACCAGTATCTTCATGATGTATATATTTTTCAAGTGTTAAGCTAATGATATTCAAGCCATAACAAATGCTTTAAGCAGAGTATCAAAGTTCAGTTCTCAAAAATGCAGGTGGCATGACTTCAAGGTTAATGAAATGGCATGGCGAGCCAGTTACAGAGCACAATCATATTATATCCAAATACTCATAATTGTGAGGTTTTGTATGTTTATAAACAAAGTTAAGGAGAGCCAAAGGAAAAATGGTAAGAAATGACAAAATTTTCCAAGTGAAACTGGATAATAAATAAGAGATTTTTTTAAAAAGACAATACTATATTAATAAAATATTATCTATGTTTCTCAAAGTTGAGAAGAACAAAAAGGAAAAACACAGGGTAATATTCCACTATATAATTGTAACATTGGTCTCGTAACTCTCCCAAACATAAAGAACAGTCCTAATGGAATCATTTGGGGACAGGGGGAGTGACAGAAAAAGTCTTTCTCTTTCACCTCTTTCCATATACAGTACAAAAACATATTTAGGTACACGTATTTCCATCTGTATTTCTAAAGAGCAAGCCACTTTCAAAAAACTAATAAGGTTATAATCACTAACACAGAAAAGAAATAATTCAATGTTGCAAATTATAACACTAGATTTATAATAAAGTTGATAAACATAAAAATGCCTGATAATTTCAATGTCAGGGCTCTGTTAAAGAATCCATAAAGGCTGGGGAGCAGATTCCTGGCATTTAGTTTCTTTCCTTACCTGACTAATTTTTTCTATTCAGTACCAGTTATAGACAAAGAAGAAAATCCTCAAAATAACTGCCACAATAACATAAAAACAGAATGTTTTGTCTGTGCCCGTACCACCCTGAATGTGCCCAATCTTGTCTGATTTTGGAAGCTAAGCAGGGTTGAGCCTTGTTAGTACTTGGAAGGGACAATGTTTCATAACTCAGTGCTACATGAAACTACTTAAAAGACTTGGGTACCAGACTGCCTGTCCTCCCTGAATGGTGCTAAAAGTTAGAGCAGTGGTCCCCAACCTTTTTGGCACCAGGGACCAGTTCCATGGAAGACAGTTTTTCCATGGACTGGTGTGGGGATTGGGTAGGGATGGTTTGGGGATGATTCAAGCACATTACATTTATTGTGCACTTTATTTCTATTATTATTACATTGTGATATACAAAGAAATTACTATACAACTCACCATAATGCAGAATCTGTGGGAGCCCTGAACTTGTTTTCCTGCAACTAGATGGTCCCATCTGTAGGCGATGGGAGACAGTGACACCTGAAGTGTGTTGCTTATGTCCAGTCTACTCTGTAATTTCGTTTTGGCTGCTGTCACTGCAGAAAACCCTGCTTCATAAAGATAGGATGTTGGAAACAGAAGCAGGCTTTTCAGAGCTTTTGTGGCAATCTCAGGATGTTCTGCCTTGACTTTAACCCAGAACATATGGAGATTTGAAGCTGCCGCAAATGTACTTTTCAGCCACCATCATTTGCAATCTCAAGCAGTTGATCCTCTTCTAGCTTGAACAAAGTCAATTCATCTGGCTTATTCACAAATGGGTCGCAGATCCATTCCTTCCCAGTTCAAGGATCTTTTGTGGTTGGGAAGTAGTGGTCAAACTCTTTTGAAAGCTGAGATAGGTGATCATGCACCAGCTGGGAGAAAGAAGGCCTGGCTCAGTCTCTCAAAATCTCTGCTAATGTTTGAAACATGTCAAAAATCCCGGTGTTCATCCATTGTCCCCATAATTCCAGTTTGGCTACTTTATTGGCCTACTTGAACACAGTTGTTGTTCTCCCTTGAAGTGACAGGTTGAGTTGGTTAAGCAGGTTGACTATGTCATACAAGCAAGTTTTGCGACCCATTTTGGGTCACTGAAGTATGCTGCCAGTGGTGACTGCTTTTCTAAAAAAAAAATCTCTGGAGTAGCTCTCATAACACAACAACTCTGCCCATTGACCTACCGTTAGAAAGCCATCTCACTTCTGTGTATAAGACAAGACATGTGTGCTCTCCATCCATCTCCTCATGGAGCTACATGAACAGACGTGAAGGGCACGTATTTTAATGAATTTGATAATTTTAATCACATCATACAAAACATTGTTTAGTTTGGGTGACATTTTTCAGCTAGGCAGCATTTCTCTATGGATGGCACTGTGTAGACTCATATTCAGAAGCGACCTCCTTGACCTGAGTAGTGAAACCAGAAAGCCGTCCAGTCATAGCAGCCACTCCATCCATGCTTATACTGACACAAAATGACCGATTCAGTTTTCCTGATATGTAATCATTCAAAGACTTGAATAGTTCTGCAGCTGTGGTGTTGGTCAGCAACAAAAGTGCCTGTAACATATCATCATGCACATCCTCCTGAAAAATACATCACACAAAAACAGCATTGTTGCCTTGTTGTCAACATCAGTAGACTCATCAACCTGGATCGTGTACCACAATGACTCATTAATCCTCTCTAACAATTGTGCCTCAATATCCTCTGCTACTTCATAAATTCATGTAGTTATGGTGTGAACTAAAAGAGGAATATGTGCCACATTTTGAACTGCAGCATCTCCTAAAAGTTCACAGCAAATGTCCTTAGCAGCAGGCAGGATCAACTCTTCACCAATAGTAAAGGGCTTCTTAGCCTTAGCAATGCGGGTAGCCACTAATAATGATGTTCTCAGTGCAGTCACATTTGATGAAGTGGTGGCCTTGGATAATTGTTTCTATTTTTATGTTTGTGATTTTTCCTTTTGAAAAACTCCAAAGGTTTGTCTTTTAATGCAGGGTGCCTGGTCCCCATGTGGCAAAGCAGTTTTGAAGGTTTTATGGCTCTGTTGGATAGCCAATTGGCACATATTATACAAAGTAGGCTTGAAGAATGTGAATCACCCATTGCAATGAACCCATAATTTACGGAAGACTCTTGGTATTTTTTTTTTTTTAAATGGAGATTTTATTTTGTTGGTAGCCTTAGAGTCTTCTGGTGTCTCATCATTGGGTCTTTCCCCATTTCCAAAGAAGCTCTTCAGCAACATTTGTTTTTTATTCATTTTTGCTAGGGTTAGCTTATGTGCTTACCAAAACCGTGACTGAGACAAGTGCACAGTGTAGGAAAGAGGCATGGACAGAAATGGTAAATAAAATAATGGGTGGGCCACGTGCAGACTAAAATAAGTGTCAGATTCTTACTTTAAGCCTGCCACCAGATGCAGCTTTACAATTAAAGTAAGATGCTCACTTGCCACTATACAGTCTGCCACCAGATGCAGCTTAATTGTCATTTGCCACTCAACTGATAGGGTTTTGATATGAGTCTGCAAGCAATTGATTTATTATGGTCTCTGTGTAGTCAAACTGCTCTGCTAATGATAATCTATATTTGCAGCTGCTCCTCAGCTCTAGCATCACAGCCTCAGCTCCCCCTCAGATCAAGCATTAGATTCTCATAAGGAGCCTGCAACCTAGATCCCTCGCATGTGTAGTTTACAGTAGGGTTTGCGCTCCTATGAGAATCTAATGCCCCTGCTGATCTGACAGGAGTCAGAGCTCAGGTGGTAATGGGAGCAATGGGGAGCAACTATAAATACGGATGAAGCTTTGCTGCTTGCCTGCTGCTCTCCTCCTCCCGTGTGGCCTGGTTCCTAACAGGTTATGGACTGACTGCAACCACTCCATGGCCCAGGGGTTGGAGACCACAGAGTTAGAGTCCAACAACATCTAGGAAGTCAAAGTCTGGAGGAAAGGCAACAATTACAGCTTGTTTAGAGTAAGGGAAAATTTTCACTTCTATTAATCATTCTTTTCTTTTCCTCTTCACAGACCAGGGGTGTCAACCTGATACTGATAATAATTAAAAATAATAATAAGTAGCATTTATGCATCATTGATCTTCTACTATATAACATCCACTGTTCTAAATAATTTTACATGTATTATTTTATACGTGTGTCAATAACCCTGTGAATGTCACTACCTTTTGCTCCCTTTTGTATATGAGAAGGAAATTCATATAGCAATATCCAGAAGAAAGATAGGAGAAAGCAGTAGGAAGATAAACCCAGGTCTCCAACAGATAATTGCAGAAATATGAGAATATTTTCTATAGCATGAAAGACACTACTAAGCACCAGTTTTTAAGAGAAATAAAATTCAAAAGCAAGAAACAAATATCATAAGAATAAAAAATGAAAGTGGAAAATCCAAAAGGGCTTGGCTTATGAGCATATATTGTTGTTCCACAAGCCAGTCATACTGACTGGTGCTGTGCAGTTTCCCGGAATATACTTGAGTATATTCAAAAATTTAAGGAATGCCTAATTCTGTAAGAGATATAAAAAAACACGAAATAAACAAGCACATCTTCATTTATAGAATTTTATTTATTGTACCTTGAAGTGCTAAATTGTACCTATTCAATTGTTCCTTCATGTATACACACATTCAACCAGTGTTAACATGCTCAAGCCCCTGGCTAACTATCAGAAACATGATTACTTTCATTTCTGTGCCAGTCCCTAACTCCCGTATAGATCAAACACAACTGAAAGGAGAATTATTTAACTAAAAAAAGGTTTTGAAGAAATTATCTATAATTTAGCCCAGAGAAATAAATAGAAAATATCTAAGTGATTAAGACACATATAAACTAAAATGGGGACTAAGCACACATCTAATAGGAATTCTGAAAAAGTCAAGAGTTAAAGTGAAAGATGCCATATTTGAAAAGATAATATCTCTTTCTTAATTAGACCATATAGTCTATCTAATCACATGAACCTGGCATCTCCTAATATTAATACAATTCTGAGCAGAAAAAAAATACTAAACTTAAAAAGCAACACTTAATTAAGCTATAAGAAGTAAGGAGTACTTTGGTCTACTGTGTATGCAATATAGTAAGGAGTACATTGCTTTACTGGTAATTTTAAAGAACTAAATTATGGGGTACTTTGCTTTATCATATATGACATTTATTTCTTCTTTAAAGCTCTAAAGTCAGCTTCCATAATCTTTCACTTCAGCGAACATTTCCAATTTCTAGCAGTTCATCTGAATTTACAATTTCCTAGGATAAACTATAAGATATATAAAAATACAATCATATGTATTATTATGATATGGTTTGAATATAGGCATTATTGCATTGAAGTTGCAACCATATAGCAAACCAAAGTAATATACATTAATAACACAAGTGTAACAATCAAAACCAGCAGATTTCATAATCTTTTTGAAATTAATCTACAAAAAATAGAGCTTTATCTCACAATATGTAACACTAATGTGCTTTCTGTGTAGTTCCTGGTAAATATTTGACACATACTACCCTCCATAAAAACAAATAAAAACATAATTCATAATTATCAGTTTAAATATCTATTCACAAGAGGCTGAGGCAGGAGGATTATTTGAGTCCAGGAGTTTGAGGTTGCAGTGAGATACAATGACGCCACTGCACTCTACCTGGGGTGACAGAGCGAGATTCTGTCTCAAAAATAAAATAAAATCTAGTCATACTAATTCACTATTTCATAATTTCTCCTAAACATTTTTCTATTATTCCACCTACCACACAATAAATGCAAAATTAAAAACTCTTTTCAGGTGAGAAGATAGGTACTAAAGTAACAATATGCACTCTGTGTGATAGCAATTATGGGGTGATTTTTTAAAATGTATTCCATGACTGTCTGAATTTCATACAATAAACATGTCGCTTTGATAGTAAAAAAATAAGATGTTGATAATTCTTTGATAATTCTGCTCCAAATAAGTCCAATTTTTATCTTATTCCCTAAATTTAGATCAAATAACAATTAATTTGTCTTGCTCACAAAGTTCAGAGTAGATGACAATTTGTTGTTTTCTAACTTCGAAATGTATAATATTTAATCTGAAGTCTCTATTGCTATAGCAACTTCTGTCTAAAAACAAATGAATGAATAGGTAGATGGATGAGAGAGAAAAAGGGAGAGGGAGTGGCAGAGGAAGGGAGGGGGAGAGAGAGAGAGAGAGAGAGAGAGAGAGATTTTTAAAATTAAATTAAAAAGAACATATGAAGAGGGAATATTATGAAAATAATTATGAAGAATGGCAGGATTTATGAGGATCAACCCATTATCTAATAAATTGACTTCTTTTCAAATTACAGCCTTTAAAACTTCCCATCATTCTTTTTTAAATCAACTTTATTGAAGTATAATTTATGTACAATAAAATACATACATCGCAAGCATACAGTTAGGTGATTTTTGAAAAATATAAGCAGGCATGTAAATACCACCAAAATCAAAATATAAAACATTTCCATCACACTCAAATTTATTTT
>NW_012148786.1:950171-955817 GCF_000956105.1 Propithecus coquereli | reverse complement strand
TTTTTCAGTTCTAGAACTCCAATTTCTTTTGGGGGCTGTTTGTGTGCAGGTTTTCATTTCTCTCCTGAGATTCCCTATCTGTTCATTTAATATCATATTTTCCGCTAAGTCCTTGAACATATTAAAACTAGCTGTTTTAGCATTTTTTTATCTGCTGAATCCAACACCTCAGCCGTCTCAAGGTAGGTTTCTACTTATTGTTTGTTGTTTTGATTGTGAGTCACATTTTTCTGTTCGTATGCATATCTAGAAAATTTTAATTATATACTTGACAGTGTAGATGACAAATTATAAAGACTCTGGATGATTGTCTTCCTCTAAAGAATGTTAATTTTTTTTCTAAAAAGCAGTTCAGTTTTTGGCTAATCATCTTAAAAGTCTAGGCTTAATTTTATGCTTTGTTAAGATGGATCCATGGAAAGCTCTGTTTCCCAAGGCCCTCTAACTTGACAGACTCAAACTCCAAACTCTGTCCCCCTAAGAATCCTGTGTAGGCTTTGTTTCTGCCTTTATAAGGTGGGTACAGGATGCTGAACATTAATATGTTGTTAATAACGTATGAAAGAGGTCCTTCCAACCAGGCAGCGATCTGCAATGTCTCCCCTCACTGCTTGACTTCTAGAATCTCTAGTCTCCTCTTAGTCCTATAGAATTTTATCCTTCTTGTAAATCTCAGATAATCCTGCATGTAGCACAGCCATCAGCTAAGAACTCAGTAAATTCCTTCACAAACGGCTGTTCCTCATTACAGCTCCCTCTTCTCTGGTGACTTTTCCTACAGATTTTAGTTGCTTCAAAAGCTGTGAACTATATGACTCTGTCTCAAAAAAAAAAAAAGCTGTGAACTATAGTCTCTGCCATTTCAATTCATCAGGACTGCTGTGCTCTTCTTAGCATCCATTTTTCATGAAGCTTGGTTTGGAAATTCCCTAGTCAGAAAGCCATTGTGATGTTAGAGCTCATCTTGTAAATTTTCCTTCTCTCACTTGCCTTCTGTGACTTGTGTTATCTGTTTTCTAATGCCTAAAATAGTTGCCTTAACTGTAGAATTTAGTTTTACAGTTATTTATAGAGAGAAGACTAGTCTGGTACCAAGTACTCCATTATGGCCAGAAGCAGAAGTCATTCCATTATGGTTGACTCATTTTTCTCTAAAATTAATCATATAGTATCCTATCTATATTTCCTCTGAATCTTTATATTATAATTTTAATTTGAGAAATAGTTACATATCACTTACTCACTGTTAAATATCTCTAGAATGTTAATCACTGATAGGGATGAGAAATCACCAAACCAGTATTAAATTAGAATTTCTTCACATTGTACACGTATTAATACCTTTAATTTCGGGAGCATGGTAACTATGTCCTTTTTGTATGTTTTTAAATGTTGTTTGAAGCTCATTAATCTAAAAAATAAAATTCAAAGATATGAGGTTATATACTAAGTGACTTTAAAAGGGTTACATAGAACACAATATTTAAACATTGATAGTAAAATATCAAAAATACTAATCTCTTGAATTAATGCCTTTAAATTTTAATCAAACACGATTTTTAACAAAAAGAAAATACAATTTTAAGTTAAAATTTAATTCCCCAGGCAATTATCAATTATCTATTATAGGTAAGCATCTATATCATTTATTTCACAGCATAGTTTCCTGAATCAAGAATACTCATGGCCCAGTTTGATAATTATTCAGTTATCTGTTTTGAGAAAGGTTTTTCCTGTGTTCAAATTGCTTCACAACAACTTATCATCTTTATATTTATAAAATATGAGGTAATTATTATTTGGAAAGTAAAATATGAAGAGGATGCTTTTGTTCTCAAAACTCTTAGTTCATTTTCCACTCACAGATATTCTTTGTTTTATTAAACATGTCTTATAATTAAGAACATTTGTTACTTTGGTGGCACCATTTACCTACATTTCCTGAACAATAGATTTAAATTTAAAATTCAACCTTAAAAACTATCTCATCTCTCATTGTATATGATTATACCAACACAATACACCATCTGTTTAATTATATAGAATACACATCTTTCTACTATCACTGGAAAGTGGTATTTCTTTATTAATAGAAAATAGCATATAATAAATTGTAACCTATAGATTAGTGTTCATGAACTGCCTAGGTTTTTAAAAAGTGGCAGATTAATATCTGTTCTTAGAGGCCAAAAGGGTTACAATTTTTTAAATAAACTTCTTACTTAGAATAAGATTTATAGAATAGTTGCTAATACAGTACTAAAAGTTCCTTTATGTCTCACACCATGTTTCCCCTATTAACATTATACATTATGATAGTACACCTGTCACAAATAATGAACCAATATGGTATATTATTATGAATTACAGTCTATATTGTTTGAGTTTCATCAATTTTTCCATAATATCCTTTTTATGTTTCATTATACTATTCAGAATACTATCTTACATTCAGTCATTATAACTCCTTAGATTCCTCTGGACTCAGATTTTCCCTAATTTTGAAGAGTACTGGTCAGGTAGTATTTTGCAGACTGGCCCTAAATTTGCCTTTGTCTCATGTTTTTTCTATGTTTAGACTAAAGTTATGGATTTGGGGGAGGAAGACCACAGAAGAGAAGTTCCATTATTAGCAGATCACATCACAGGTACTTGCTATCAACATGACTTAAAACTGATGATGCTAACCTTATCACCTAGCTAGGGAGGTTGCCAGGTTTCCCCACTGTACAGTTACTTTTCTCCTGTTTCCACTGTATGTTCGGATGCAAGTCATTAAGTGCAGCCACTAATTAACAGCTGAGTTATTAAGCTCTACCTCTTTGAGGGAAAGATTGTCCACATATGTTATTTGGAATTCCTCTATGTAGGACATTCGTCTATTCTCCCATATTTATTTATTCAATCATTTATTTATACCATTATGGAATCATAGATATTTATTTTATACTTTGGGTTATAATCCGATACTACACTATTTTGTTGCTCACATTGTTTCGGCAGATTTGATCACTGGGAGCTCTTTCAGGGTGGATTCCTATAATAAGGAATCTGATTTCTTTTTTCGATGTTTGATTGCTAACAGCTTTTAACCCTTACCCTCTCCCTCTTCCCCTTGTACCCTACATCTGGGCAACCTGATAAGAAATCCTGGTACTGGTGAGAGATGTAAATCACAGAAGCCCCACCTCCCACTTAAGAATTCTCACCCTGGTAACTCCCAATCACAATAAAAACTCCAAGCCAGTCTCCTTTCCTTGCTCTCTCTCTCAAGGGATTTCAGAAATGCTTGGGAGGCATGTGCTGCAGAGAACTCAATTATGCATGCAGTAACTTTTTCACACCCTTTTGGTATATACATGGTATTATCAGTCTGAACATCCAAACCATATTTGGTTGGGGATCCATCTCCCTCTGCACTATAGTGCCCACTATAGTTCCTTTGTCCTTTGACATATCCCATTATTTTGTTGGGGTTTTTTATTTATTTATTTTTCTTTTCTTTTCCACTTTTTGAGCATTTCCTTACTTTCCAGCATAACAAGGTGCTCCAAGTTCTCCAGGCACGTCTTGTATAATATTTTCCCTGCCCAGCCCTAGAATCAGCCACTTCTCCAAGGAGCCCTTGTTTCTTTTCCTTTTATCAGTGAGTGATACTAGTAACAAAGTGCTGAGCCCTGGGTATGCTTGTTACTGCTGGAGTGTCCTTATTTCTAGACCCTCTCAGCAGACAGATCTAGAAAATACATGTATTTATTTTTTAATATGATAAAACCAGTCACACTACATTGGAAAGTGAAGACATAAGATAACATATAGACATCAGGCCACATAGATACATAAGTGCCTTTTTTTACTAGGAGAATGAGAAGAGGATGCCATTTGAAGGAAGAAATTTAACATTGATAATTATGTTTTAGCCAAACAGTTAATATAATATTCAAAAAAAAAAAACCACTATGTTAAACCCAAAGAGACTGTTTTAACCCAGAAAGATCGGGAAAGTCTTTCATAGGCAAGTTATCGCTTCTTTTGCCTTAATCAGGACTAGAAGTTCAAGGATAAAATAAAATCAGTTGCAGATAATAGAGATACAGTTCTTTGTGCATCTGAACAGTAGTGTGGAAAATTCAACCCTAACTCACCCTAACTCATAGAGTGAGTGATTTTAACTTTAACTTTTTAAACATGTTTTCATTTTAGATACATATCAATCATAAGAAAAATAATTTATCCCTGTTTAATAGGTAAGAAAACAGACTTATATGTAAATGACCTGAATGTTCTCATGGCTACTTTACAGCACAATTGAGATTCATACCCACCATTCCCAATCCTTAACTCTTCCCACTAAACCAGTGAGGAGCAACCTGAAACCCAAAGACTATATGCCTAAATATGTTCTCAGTATGGCTTCAGGAATCCCCCTCGTGTTAGAGATAGGGGAACTGATGACCTTTCCAGGAAGATAACTTAGCCCTAATCACACAGCAGATGAGTAGCAGATCCAATGCTGGACAGGCTGCAGAAGTAAAAATGAACAGTCTGGAGGGGAGTGTAGGCACTTGCCAGCATGGACGTCTGGAAGGCCCTGGTATCCCAGAAGAAGGAGAGATCAGTACGAGTAGTCTCTCACAAAGCATATGTGGTCGCTGGGGAATGTATGGCCAGATCACAGATAGATTCTCTTGAAGAAAAATAATAAGGAGACAAGACCGTAAGACCAGTGGTAGCAAAAATCTAAGCTAAACCTGGGGGCAGGGATAAAAAATAGGAGTAAATCTGAATCTAGCTCCCAGTACCCCAGGACGTAGAATTATGCCTTTTCTTGGGAAGCTAGAAGGACAGGTTAGATGAAAAGGAGCAAGGGGGTGAAATTCTGAAGGTTTGACACATAATGCCATAAAAATTTTAATTATTGTTAAACTCATTATATTCAACATTACTTATAATACAATTCAAATGAACATTCCAAGACACAAAATTAAAATTCAAACAAAACAGGCATAGAGACAGTGATGTTTGTATTTTAGAAGCTAATAATTACACTCAAAAGACAAAATAAACTTGATTAAAGCATATCTTAACAATAAAATTATTCAAGGAAGAGCATTACCATCATGCAAGCTTTTGTAGCTTATGAAAGTCTGACCAAAAATGAAAATATCCAGAAAACAATAAAAGAACATTAAGGATAGTTGCAGCTTTACATTTTCTAACAAACTGTTACATATTTATAATGTGGCATATAAACATTTTGTTTTCTTTTTCTTGAATTTTATGTCAAAGGTTCTTCACCCATTGCCCTAGCCCTAGGCCTATGCAAAAATCCTGCAGGAAGAATAGAACAGAATGTCACCCATCAGCAAAAATGGCAAAAAAAAAAAATTGAGTCAGTAATGAGGGGTGTTAAATAATCATTTGCAGAGAAATTGCAGGGAGTTTTTATTCATTATATAAGTTTCACAGTAATCTTACAAGGTGGTTCTTTGTGGCTATACTTTATATATGAGAAATCTGAGCTTTAATTGTTTAAGTAACTTTCCAAAGGTCAATGTTTATAGCTAACGAAGCTGGCAAGCTGGCATTTAAACCCAGGTTTGTCTGACCACAATAGCTGAGTTTTTTCTTCGAATTACAATTTAA
>NW_012148786.1:932093-948871 GCF_000956105.1 Propithecus coquereli | reverse complement strand
CCCCCCCCAAGTCCGTGTTTCAAATATGTCCATCCTTCGGGTGGTGCGCATTGCACTCCTTGTGTATACAAATGCTATGAACATTTTTATACAAGTTGTATAAGGTATTTTTTCATCATACATCTTCATTTCTTTTAGATAAATACCTAGGAGTTGAATTGCTGCGTTGTAACAACTATATATGACAGCTGGTTACTCTACATCCTTGCCAGCATTTGGTGATAATCAGTCTAGTTAGAGTTTCTCAATTTTATTACCAATCTTATTATATTTTCCAATAACCAACATCTGACTTTGTTCATTTTTTATGTTTGTCCATTTGCTATTTTATTGATTTACAAGCTCTTTTTATTTCTTTTTGTTTCCTTGTACATAATTTTCTCCTCTTTAAGCTTCTAAAATGAAAGATCACATCACTGGTTTTAAAACTTTCTTTTCTAACATAAGCATTTAAAGATATCAATTTCACTTTAAGCTGCCTTGGCTGCATTCCACAAATTCTGATATGCTGTATTTTCAATCCTTTAGTTCAAAACATTTTCTAATTTCCTTCTGGGACTCATGGGTTATTTGAAATGTTACTTAATTTCCAAATATTTGGAAAACTTCCAGAGATCTTTTTGTTATTGACTTCTAATTTAATTTGGTTGTGGCTAGAAAATATTCTTTGTATGACATCCCGACCCTTTGAAATTTATAGAGACTTGCTTTATAGCTCAGTATATGATCTATTTTGGTGAACATTCCATGTGCACCTGAAAAATCCAAAGTAGAATTCAAGAAATGTTAACTATGTTCAATTGATTGATAATATTCTATAGACAGAGAATTTCTGCCTACATTTTGTAATAATTACTAAAAAAAAAAAAAAAAAGAATGCTAAAATCTCAATTGTAACTTGAAAGTATCTATTTTTCCTTTCAATTTTACCGGGTTTTGCTTCATGTATTTTGAAGCTCTTATATTAGAATCATGCATATTTAATATTATATCATCCCAACAAATTGACCCTTTTATTAATATAAAGTGGCCTCTCTTTTTCTCTAGTTCTCAGGACGCCCTGAGAATATTGGTTCTGTAGCCTGACTCTCCAGGTCCTATGGTCTTGCAAAAGCGGTCCCCCTTTCATAGAAAGAGCTAACACTAGCTGTGCTGCAAAATGCTGCAGAAGCTTCTTGCCCACAAGGTAATAGATGCCCTTCTAGAAGTATCTCACCTCCTCTCTTGATTGCCAAAACAATGGTATGTTAAGAGAAGAAAGAAACTATACATATAAACTGCTATAGGAATTAGTCAGCATGTACTGGCAGGAATCAAAAGAGTACCCCAGAGATTAAATCTTGAAGTACTTGATAAAGGGGTTGCAATGTAAGACTGGATAAACAATAATTCATTGACCTTGAGACAATGGATTTAACATGCTAGCAAGAACTCCAGTGGATGAGGTAAATTTACTCCTGGGGTGGCTCTTAAAAAACTAGAAAAAGTTATAGCCAACACCCAGCAAAATGGAAATGCCAGAGTTGCCCTGGAAGACAGTAGAAGCCGCACTCCGTAACAAGAACTCCGTTCTTACACTAAATTACCTATGGTCATTTACTTGAGTGACTATACACTGGGGAAAGATATTTTAAGGATTTGCCATTGAAATCCAGAAACCTAAAACATATCATGACATTTCTGTTAGAATGGGAGTCTACAGAGGCCAGAAAATGAGTAGGGTATGGGCTAAAGTTTGGCTCACACTTAGCTTATTTTGTCCATGTACCCACCCAGTGATAAATTCCAGTGATCCTGAGTAAATAATTTGAATAGACATATTTGGCAGTTGGAGTAAGCTAGCAGAATAGGGAAGGCCATGCTCAGCTTCTTCTTGGATTTCAAATACACGCATGATAGAGTACTTGATATTGTTCCAGAGGTTCTGTTTATATTTTTTTCTAGCCTTTTTTCTCTCTAGTTCCGAAAACTTCTTTTCAGCTTTTTTCTTTGTGCTCCAGTTTGATTATTTTCTATATTCCTGTCTTTGTGTTCACTAATCTTTTCACTGGCAATGTCCAATCTGCTAAGACCAATTAGTGAATTTTTCATTGCAAATATTACGTTTTTCAGTTCCAGAATTTCCATCTGGTTCTTTGTCTATAATTTTCATTTCACTTCTGAAATTTCCTATTTGTTCACTCATTATAGTTATCATTTTCTTTAAAACTCTAAGCATTTTGTACTAGCTGTTTTAAAGTCCACATCTGCTAATTCTATTATTTCTGTCATTTCTGGATCTGTTTCTATTTTTTCTTAATTATGGGACATGTTTTCTGCTTCTATATATTTATATATATCTATATAGATATGTACACACAAAATTTTCATTTATTTTATATTGGACATAGAAACACTTGTCTGAAGTTTTTTATCTTACTTTAAAGAGTTATTTCCTGGTAGACAGTTAATTTGCTGGTTGATCAGCTTGAGCTTTTCAAAGCTTACTTTTAAGATTTTTTTAGGGCAAGTCTGAAGTAACTACTTCTCTAGGATAGGACTACACTAGCCTTGCTCTTATGGCATGGTTTATCAAGGCTTTTAACTGACTGTTCAGAGTATCCAGTAAGGTTCCTCCCTTATAAGCTTGTCAGAACTCCTGCATCTTCCAGCATTGTAAAACCTCTGGCATCTCTACTTTGCTCACAGCTTCCCAGGAGCTGTTCTTTGCCAAGTTTTGTGTTCTCTCATCCTATACTTCCACAAGTTAGTTACTTGGTCAAAAACTAACGAGAACCACTACAGATATTTCTTAAGTTACTTTTCGTGCACCTACTTCCTTTTGTGTACATTGTTCTGCAAATTCCAGTTACTTCTGCAGCCCTGCACTCTCTGATCTCTGATCTCTGCTTCCTCAGCTTGGTAAAACCACTGTGTCCTGCTTAGATTATATCTTGTCAAACTGTGGTCTGAAATGTACCTTCAGGAAGAAATCTGGGGCGATCATGCTGCTCACTTTCTATTTTTCCCTTCTCTTAGGTATCACAGTCCTACTCTGCCAATCTTCCAACATCTTAAAAAACAACTGCCTCACATTATTTGTCCAGTTTTGTAGTTCTTTACACTTGGCAGGGTAATCTGGTACTAGTGGAAAGCTAGTTCTATACCAGTTACACTGACATGGCCCAAAGCAGAAGTTCCCCAAAATAATATTATTTTTATATTAAAAATTAAAACAGTAGTCTTCATTTTGTATAATAAATGTTTTCATAAAATATTTATCAAAATCCTTTATTTGGAAATCATATTATACTTCACTGATGATAGCAAAAGCATTAAAGTACAATGACATTACACAATTTAATGTATATTAATTCAACCATATTCAGAAAAGGTAACAAAAATAAAATATAAGTAGTATGTATAATTCCATCCTCCATTTTGCTTAATATGCTTAGCATATATATACTTTGCTGTATAGTATACACTTCCATAAACATTATATATTTATAAACACATATTCAGGTACAGATTTATATATACAAAACCATGTAAGCTATAATTTTTGGACAATTGAAGGATTTTTAAGGCAAATATTGATAACACAATTTTCCTTTATTTACTAACTTTGGCATTTAGCTTATTGATGAGATATGGCTTGATTATCCTTTGTTCAAAGAATTAGTAACACATAGAACATTACCGTATGTAATAAGGAAATAATATTCAGAGAAACTCTCTGGTTAATCAGTTTGAAAGGGTATGTCTGTTTTAAAAGGTCCATAGGTACTTCATAACTCATCTGCTTTCAAGTTTTAATATTTTATATTGATAATTCTGAAAATAAGTATATTATTAATAAAATCTTGTGTTAAATACGAAATACTGTAAAATTAATTATCAAATTAGTCGAACAATTTATAGAAAAAAATACGATCAACTTTTAATGATTTATAATAAAAGGAAATATGAATACACAATTGAAATATTTGGGTAAAATATGACACAGAGAACTCATACCTTAACAACATGGCATCAAAAGCACTCTACCCTATAGCTGATTTATAATGCAATGGCACAGCTATTAGACAAGGTGTTCACTATGTTTGCTTGATTAACTTGCTGCGCAGTTTTTTGGGGGGAATCTGATGGCATTACTGAAGTTTTGTTATAGGTCCTTAGAAAATGTACATTAGGGATTCATCCAGATGGTTAATGGAGACAATATTCTTAACAATTAAATGAAGTAATAAAGGCTATCTGGTACACAATGTGTGGTTGTGTTACAAGGTAATGTGAATTTCTTCACTAGGGCCCCTAAGATAATATAATATGAAAAAGTATAATATGGAATGATGAATTTTTATATGAAATGAATTATAAAGTATTCCCTTTAAACACATTAGGAAATTTAATAAGTATGATAGATTTTTAAGTATAAACGGCTAGCAGCTATTGTATTAGACAATATAGATGTAGAATATTTATATCATCACAGAAAGTTCTATTAGACAGCACTTCCCTAGAGCAAGCAAAAGAGAATTTTAGTTAAAGATTGTAAAATTCTTTTCTTGCTTTTTTAGGGGAGAAAGGTAAGAAGGGAGGGAAAATAAATCTCATTACTGTCTTCAAAATAATTTCTAAAAGCCTTATCGTAAATTCAAGGTCATTTAGGATATGCCCTCTACCCCTGCAAAGCCACATCTGCACTTTGCTCTCTATACTTACAATCTGGTGAACATGCCATGCTCCTACATAACCTGGTGCCTTTGCATAGGATGTACTATCTGCCAAAAGCACGCTGCTGAACCCTCTTCCTCACTTTGTTTGCTCTTACATATACTCTAGAATTCAGTTCCTCTGGAAATATGTCTTTGAACCCTTTCACATTTCATCTGGTTGGGATGCCTGCCCTCTTGTCTGGCATAGCAACAAAGAAATATATTTTGGTATGTTTCTACTTAACTCCTCCCACATGACACACCACAGTAGTTCCTGGGACTCTTGACAGCGAGGGCCTCAACTTACTCATCTTTGTATTTCAAACACAGAGGGTACCATCTGGTACACAATAGATGCTAAATAAATATTTAATAAATAACTTTATCTGAAACCTTCCACACACAAATTACTTAATACTAATTAAATAACTCTTTAATGAATATGCCAACAAATATGAGCAACTTACCCTTTGAGGTCATTAATTAATTTGTTTTTTTCCTGGTCTATTCGCTTGTGATGCATTCGATGAAAATCACGTTCTTTCTGAGTTTTCAGCAGGTCTTCTCTAGCCTTACTGGAAAATAACAATAACTTTAAAAATCAATGCTAATTCCTTTCTGGAAAATTATTTAGTTTTCAGTTCAAATCCAGTATTGAGCAATTTAGAATATAATAGGAAAACAAAGACTTTGCTATAATTCTCATTGAAAGATCATGTCTAACATAATTTGTATGGGACCCATAATGTGTATGGGGGTGAGGGATACGAGGACAAAACTTGCAGTTTCAAAAATACGATTCATCCACATTTCACTTAAGTAAATGAAAATTAAAGGTGTGCTGCCAGAATATGTCCAAAGTAAAATCCATCTACTTCCAAAGAGAATTTTTTTGGCTTACAAAATAGAAATACATATAGAACAGGATAATTCAAAATAATTACAAATGAAGGAAAAGACTTTATAGAATTTAACTCTCAACTTCCTAGAGCATAAGGTTAAAAGAGAATATATTGGATTATTCAGTTCTGATAAATGGGAAAAAAAAGTATATATAAATTCTGGAAACCCAAGATTTTATTCTCTTAATTTGTATGAGAAATGTACACCAGCAGAGGATTAGATTACTAGAAATAATTGCTAGCTTGATGAGAAAGGTCTTCAATATCAATGTTGTAATACAGAAGAATTCTTCAACAGGATATATCTTCTGCAAACCCCTGGGATAAAGTAAACAAGAGAATTCTTTCTAAGCCCAGATTCTATGTGAAAAATTAATGAGAATATTTCCCTCACCTCCATAATACATTAGTTTCAATATAATAACGTAAAATATAATTTATAATGAAAAAGTAGTTCTCTAACAGTCTCAAATCACTGTTAGACTGTTAGAGAATTACTTACTCAAGGCAAGTTCTATTGAACTGAGACTCACATTCTGAAAAATGTACTGAATTAGAGACCTGACACTTCACATTAGGATCAAAATGGAAGATATCTGCTTCTCTCTGTCACAATATTTAAAAATTCAGATTCACATGAAATAAATACACACAAATAGATTTCTGTTTTAAGCTATGTCAGAGCAATCACTGAGGAGCAGTGTCTGGGATAATACCAAAGAAGTTTATGGGATGAGGTTAGGTTTGCAGGCTCCTGATGCCGTATATGTCGATCAGTATGACTTCTTGCTGCAAGACCAAATTACATGTTGCATATGGTGAAAGTGTCTTTGATCCATTCTTCCAAGTTTCTTTCTCCCCACCCCAACACTTTGTTTTGGATGACCTGACCTCCAACTTCATTTTTATGCCAACAATCTTGTAAGTGTAATAAATTGTTGATTCAAATGTTCAGTCTTAAAAAAATCATCTGAGGAATATGCCAATGACTAGATAAATAAAAATTTACTTTTTCCAGGTTTTAATCCATGTGTGTACATTGACAATATAATTTGACAAATAATATAAATATAAATTGGCCATATAAATTGACAAATAATTTTGACATTGATATTGAATGAAGAATCAAGTATTTTTGTCTTTTAAAATTTATTTCTTATTATATTGCTTCTGGCCAAGATGTCTCCACTGTCAAAATAAAATTAATGATTATTTTCATTCAAATATACATAATTTATTTTTCAATTTCAGTACAAGAGTTTCATATATTCACTGTTAACAAAAAAGATACCAGAATTTAGGATGTTTTGCATCTTAACAACAATAAAGCCATTATTCAAAATAAGAATATATGTACATCTTCCGATTTTTAGAGTGTAGATAGGCTAAGGCTATAATCTTTCTTGTCAAGTTCATTATGATATTCTTCAGGAATAGTCCATTATGTTTGTTACAACTCTTTTTGCCATCAGATGATTTTGAGTTTCTTATTATTTGTATATTTTCACCTATTCAAAAATACTTCGAACTTCTAGCTTTCAACATTTGTCTATATTGCTAATTGAAAATATAGGTTTTTAATTATTAGGTTTAAAATTTAAATAGGAATTCCTGTTTCTAACTCGGATGTAAAATCTGCAAAGAACACTGTCCCACCCTAACAACAATAAAAATCTAGATAAAGTACAAAATATAACATTTTTCTTGAACTCATCAGAGAATAGAAGTGACAAGGCAACCAAGTAACACGAAATCAAAATAGAGACAAGCCATTTCAAGTAAAGACAGGAAAACAAACTGCGGCCAAGCAGAAGAGAAAGAATACCAGAAATCAGCTAAAATTTTAACAAATTGAGTAAGGTTAAGTGAAGGTTAGCATGGCAGTTTGAAATAGCTGGGGGTACTTGACAAAACAGGAGCTTAAACTCATTTAACAAGCTTTTTCCCACAGGCCTCCACTAAGTGTTCAGGAGAAAAGTTGGAGGAGACCAGAGAGAGTTCCCTGAGAGTGCTGGCATGCAGGAGATAACCAGTAGGTGCTGGGGAAAAGACATAAAGCATCACCTACTTCCTGCACCCCTCGGGAAAGGGTAATGCACAAGGCACAGGTAAGGACACTTTGCAGGTGAGGGAAGAACAAAAGAAGAACTCCCTACCCCTAGTGTATGGACAGGTAAACCCATTTGGGGCCCTATATTCCATCATACCAAGTATAGGTCTCCTACATCTGAGGTAGAGGTATGAAACTTCTACAAAGAGCAACTGTAGATACAAGGCAGAGTTTGGTCACAACACTGAGGAGGTAAGAAGAGTCAGGAACACTGAAAAAGTCCTAACCCCCAAGGCTCAGATACATGAGGCCTCCCTAGGAGTGAACATAGACCAAAAAGAGAGAAACTCTCTACTACTTCCATGAATATAGCAAGTAGTAAGCGAAGGGGAAGAGAGAGTTTAAATACAGTGAATGGAAAAAGTAAATGGTTGAGTTGATATTTTGTTATGAAAACACAAGAACCTCATCTGAATTCTCACTCATTTAGAAAATGATCCTATTTTCAATTAGAAGGGTGGGGAAAGGGTGTCTATGGAAGATGTAAATTGTTCTCAAAAACGAACAATAAATCTATAAAAACACCTTGCCAAAAAATAATGAATAAAATCTTAGCACATTGATTTTTAAGTCCATATTTTTAAGGAGTTCAACAGAATATCCTGGTATGCCTATCAAAACAATTTAGCTCTAAAATATATCAAGTTGAATGAGAGTTTATCTCAATAATAATATCATTTGTTTTAGAACAGTAGATAAAAATCCAGTATTAGATCTCTATAAATAATCAGCTAACAGATCCAGTTGCTTCGTTAGAACAATTCTAGTATGATAATAAGATCATATTTAATATAGGAAACTCTTCATAGCATTGTGACCTTGACAAACTATATAACCTCTGTAAATATCAGATTTAGCACCTGAAAAATGGACATATAATGGGCTTCAAAGTATATTCAATGAAATATTTTAGTAAAGTGGCTTACATACCGTCTTGCACATAGAAAGTAATAGGTGTTACTGTAATCATAATTATAACCATCACTATTATCATCATATTACCATTACTATTTAGTATAGTAGAAGAGATATATTCAATTGCTCTGACAGCTAGATTTATCTTCCTAAAACAGGGGATGTGCCAATAAGTAGTTAAATTTCCTCTAATGAACTAAAAATATTAGGATACATGATTATTAGTAACACAGTGAATCTTTTTAAAAAGGAATTTAAATTTTTATGAACATCTATTTTGAGTCTACTAAATTTGTCTTACTTTCAATAACTTGATAAATTCTATAAATGAGCTTATATCATATTTATCTTATCTGAAAAGTAAACCCACAATAGGTTAAAAATAATAATACTACAAAGTTTCTTAAGCAGAACCACAAATGTGCAGCCCTGCATCAACTCACTTTTTAAATATACATTTAGAAGCCTATTTGTGCTCATCCCAGGAAAGAAAGCATAGGAATTGATTGAAGTGTTAGACCTTAAAGTTTTTCTGACCATTAAATTGGTTTTCAGGGACTCGCTTTCTGTTTGCACAATGAAGTCTACTCAGTAAAACAATTTAAATTCATTTCATGGTGATGCTTCTCTATTATGACTTTCCTGCTGTCCATCTGCTTAATAAAAGGAAAATAAAAGTTGTACTAAAGAATAAAGTTTAAAGTATTCATATAAGCAACTAATATGTTAAACTATATAGCATCTTCTCTTCACATTTATAGAGCATCTTCGAGTTAAAGAAAAACTTTTATTAACAGAGAGTAAACACAGAGATTCTGTTTCAAGTATAATGCAGTAAGAGTTAATGAAACATTCTATTTAAACTTGTATATCATAAACAACACAATTAACACATGCTTTGTCTTAATGAGATGGTACGATTATTATCTAACCCTCCCATTTCAGGATATCAGCATATTAATTCTACAATTCAAGTATGCAATATTAAAATACACATATTCTTATCATAGTCTTATCATAAAAATATTGCCATCAAACTCCATTTTTCAATATGATATGAATGGTATTTAAGAGTATGCTATAAAAAAACAATTTTTAAGTGAATGCCCATGGTAAGTAATTTTAACTGAATAGTTTTAAGTCTTTTGGAATGATATTAAATAATAAATTTATTGGATTATTTTATAATTTGGCAAAATAAAGAATATAAATATTTTCTTTTTTACCTGCACCAAAGTAGGCCATCTTTGTCATATATTTTTCTCATGTGCAAACTTGAATCAAAGTAATTTCTGATAATATAATTATATAACTACTATTTAATTTCCTTGAATTGGTTATAAATAAAATAATTTAACCCACTAAAATTCATAGTACAATAATTATTGGATGGTCAAAACAGAATTCAACCATATTAGAGGAAAACTTTTCATTATATCCTTAACCTAAAAAGAAATGGATATACCCATGTCCATAAAAAATACCTTCTTAATTTAACAAGCTATTACCTAAACACTAAAGCATGAAATTTTATGAGCCTCATTATTATCTTTATTTTCACAGTGTTTGTTTCTGAAAGTCATAAAATTAAATGGGTCTTCACAAAAGTTGGGCACTTTTTGACCTTCTATAGAAGTGAATTTCGTAAGTGAAATCCAGGCCCCTTAGTAAAAAGCACCCTAATTTTCTTCAATATTAATTGCCATTTAATTTTAGTTTTACTTATGTTTATATTTTCTTGGCAGGTGGTAGAATAAAGCATTTCATCGTTTTTAAAATGGAAGTTCTTCATCTTCCAGTTAGTAATCCCAGTCAGTATTATTTTCTACCAAATTTTCAGGGCTCTCAACACTTTCTGGTCTGCATTATATTTCCTCACTTGCAAAAGCTCAGCAAAAGAAGACAATACTAAAAATGAGGCAAGACTTATCTTGAGAGAAAGTTGTTGAAATTCCCATGATGAAAAGAAAATGATGCCTACTCCAAATAAATGCTATGAAATACAAAAACCATCAATTAACCGCTCTAAAAATAATAAAAAGCTTAACTAAAGAGCCAAAATGTTAATAGTACACAATCACTCTTAACCCCTTATCAGCTATTAGATTTGCATATATTTCTTTCTATTCTGTAGGTTGCCTTTTCATTGTAGATGCTTTTTAGTTTGATGCAGTCTCACTTGTTTAGTGTTTTTGTTGCCTGGGCTTTGGTGTCACACCTATGAAATAACTGCCAATACCAATGTCAAAAGGCTTTTAAACTGTTTTCCTCTAAGACATTTTACACTTTTGTTTCTTACATTGAAATATTTAATACATTTTAAGTTAATTTTTGTGTATGGTGTGAGATAAGAATCCAACTCCATTCTTTTGCATATAGACATACAGTTTTCCCAATACCATTTCTTGAACAGATTCTCTTTTCCCCATTGTATATTCTTAGCACCCTTGTTGAAGATCAGCTGGTCATATATGTGTGAATTTATTTCTGGGCTCTCTATTCTGCTTCATTGGTATATATTTTTCAAAATTTAAAAGTCAATATGTGTAAATAAATAAATAAATAAAGGACTTGTCTTCTGTAAGAAAGTCCACTCTTCCTTGTTTATTCAGTTGCTGCTACTGATAATAATGAGGTTCATGTAGATAACAATGATGATAGTAATGCCATTCTATCTACTCAATATATATTATCTACCAGGCACCATACGCATTATACTGGTATGAGCAAAACAAGCATAATCTTTGGCCTCATCAAGTTTGAAGGACTCTAGAGAAAATGAACAAATAAATAAAATACACTTATATAATTTAAAACTGTACTGAGTGTTATGAAAGAAAAAAAGGGTGCTCTAACATAGAATACTGATTTAATTTTTATAAAGCACTTACTATGTGTCAGAAATTGCACTTAACAATGAATAGATATTATCCCATTTACATGTGAGGAAATTGAGTGATAATTACAATCTTGCATGTAATAAATGGCAAAGCCTCATGTGTTTGTGTTATTTTGGCCACCATACCTGATCAATTATCTGTTCTGAACCAAAGTTTAAATGGGATTAGTAATGGAGAATTTGATAATAGCAGATACTATCCTTGCAAAAACCTAATTGTCCCATAAAGAGCTTGTCTGACTTCATTATTACTCTGTAGTTACCATCTAAGTCTAACCCCCAAAAAAAAGTTATGGAGAATATACTATTCTCCCTGTTTCCATCATGTCCCTCTACCCAGTCTATTTTCCATTCGGGAGCCATCTCACATTATGCTTCTGTTCAAAACTGTCCATTAGCTTCACATACTACTCAGGGGAAAAAGCAAAGTTCTAACAAAGTTCGCCATCACTAACCCACTGGTTGCAGCCACTATAGGCTCCTTCCTAATCCCCTAGCAAGCCAAGCTGTCTCCAACCATAGGCTCTTTTTCCTCTGCATGGAATTCCATTTTCCAAAGTTTAAATATAGCCTTTTTTTCTCATTCTTTTAAGGTATCTGAGGTCTCTGCCCCATCACCCTATATAAAACAGCACCCCATTTCTGTCTCCTTTGCCCATGTTATTTTTCTTCACAGCACTTCCTGATATACATGTTATATTTGTCAATATTCACATGCAGGCAGTGGTTATCCTGATGGACTTAAAGAGTGTCAATAATGTGAAGGTGAGAAGAGAAAAGAAGATTGTCAATAAGGCAGAGGAGGGGCAGAACAGCATGTTGTCACAGAACCTGGAAAAATAGGATATAGAAATGGAAAACGAGACCGCTAAATTTGACAGTGAAGAGTTTTTCAGTGTCTAAGAAGACCAATTGAAAAAAAGTGAGGTGAAAGCCAGACCACAGGATGTAGGATGTTAAAGTACAAGTACACTGGTCCTTTTAGCAGTAAACTATTTAATTGAGTTTGTTTGCACTGTCTACAGTATGAGAATACAAAATGCCAGTGAAAATAGGAAACAAGAGCAAGCAAACAGGTTTCTAACTAATAAAATTCATAAGAGTTATTTATGGAACTTACACCAAGGTGAATCTTTCAGCAGGTCAACTACCAAATAAAACAAGGTTATTGAAATAGTGTCTTAACTGTGGAAGATATTACAATTCTAAGTAATGTTTTCTAGTTTTTATTCAACCACCAATTCTCTGTAAATGTTGGGTAAATCACTTAAAATCTAGTCCTCTGCATTTAAAATAACAATGAGTCTACATTTCAATAGAAACCTAAAGTACATTCTCCTTTTCCAAGAAAGATGTCAACCTATATCATTCCTACCCAGTTTCCATTATATATTTTTACTTCCAATGTAACTATAAATCTTTTTGTACTAATACATTTTCTCCTTTAAAAAATCTATAATGAAATTTTCTTAGTAACTATTTCCCAACCTTTATATTTTGGAAGAAAATCTGTATTTGTAACAAGTACAGGGAAAACCTCTGTTGTCAAAAACTGGCAATGCTTACAACAGAGAAAAAGGCAATTCTCTGATTTAATTCTAGCAAATGTTATTTTAGCATGAAATATTTTCCCCTTTCATTTCTTCCTTTATGCTTCATCATTGCTGAATTTTAAAAATATTAACAATGTGATGATGAAAAAAACCTAGGGATGAAAGCGTTTAGAGATATTGATAATAATAGCTGACATTTCAAAGCACCCTGTGATTTACACAGCTCTTTAACACAGATTGCCTCATTTAATTATCACATCACTCCCTAGGAGTTAATAATATTATGCATAATTATTCCCAGCTTAACAATAAGAAAACTGGGAGTAACTCAGTAAACCGAGTTAATAAGTGGCAGAATACTGGAAGCCAGGTATTTGAACTTTAAGTTCAGTACTCCTTCCATGAAAACTCTCCTTCAGATAAACATTGATTTTATGGCTCTATAATTTCTCTAATTTTTCTAGACATTAAGTGCTACCAGTATAATTAAGAATAACATATATCTATAACCTGACAATTTTTGCAAATTAAATATTATCAGAAAAGTATTCTTCATCTACAATTGTCTTGCTTTAAGAAATAGCCAAATCCTAAAAAGATAAACATTAGGTCAAATTCCATAAAGGAGATTTCATGTTTATCACTAATTGCTATTAGAAAAATAAACTCACAAGTCAAACTGAAAAACCTATGTGATGAAATATTACAATTTGAGGCAAGCTTGTGGCACAAAAGAGGTAGTTTGGAGAACTTTCTACAAAACTTAATTGCAGCTCTATTCACAATAGCTAAGATAAGGAATCAACTTAAGTGTCCATCCATGGTTGAATGTGTAAAGAAAATGTGGGCTGGGCGCGGTGGCTCACGCCTGTAATCCCAGCACTTTGGGAGGCCAAGGCAAAAGGATTGCTTGAGACCAGGGATTCAAGACCAGCCTGGGCAACACAGTGAGACCTCGTCTGTACAAAAAAGAAAAAAGAAGAAAAGAAAATGTGGTATATACACACCGTGAAATACTATACAGCCATAAAAAAGAATGAGCTCCTGTCATTTGTAGGAACATGTATGGAATTGGAGATCATTATGTTAACTGAAATAAGCTGCGGGGAGTTAGCTACGCTCCCAGCAAAAAATAGGGTCCCTTAGGTAGGGGTCGTCACAAAGGATAAGAAAATAATAGAAAACAGAAAATAAAAGAAATAAAAGAATACACAGAGACGAAGGTATAGTTTTACAGATTCATAAAGATAAAAGACAAAAGCGGGGGTACTCAAGGGTCCTTACAATATCCCTTTCAATCGTAAGGCCACGAGTGAAGTTTTACATGGGAATTTATAGGTATAGTGATCGGTTGCCAGAGGTAACAGATTTACATAATAACAGGTAGTTCGTCTTAGGTTAAAAGTATTTCAAAAGGCTTCTTTATCCCTTAAGTAACTCTATCTATGTGAATAAATGATTACAAAATTTTTCAAAGACAAACTTCTAAGTTCTAAGGTAAATTTATCACTTAACGAAAGGGTTAAACAGAGATAGAGTGGCTCCATATTTTTTTATCAAGTTATTGTGTACTGAGACAGATAGTCAGGAGCTTAAGCAGGAACTGTCCCTTGGGCTAATTGCATTTAGCCACAGATGTCTGTCTGTTGGGCGGGCATTCTTTGCTCAGCTCTCATCCTGTGGCTCCTAGCAGACCTGCTTTGTCTTTCAAAGCAAGCAAGAACCACAGGTCTGAGATTGCAGCGTCACCTTGGAAAGCAGTGCCACTGACCTTTGAGATGCCCTCCTGAGGTGAAGCAGTTTCTGATATGCAAACTAACACGTTCACATATTCCTTCAGGGCAAAGCCCTGCAAAACTCCTGAGACCATTTCTGTCTCTAATATAGTTATATTAATTTATGGAGCAACAATAAGCCAACCACAGAAAGACAAAAAGCACATGTTCTCACTCATATGTGGGAGCTAAAAAATTTTATCTCATGGATGTAGAAAATAGAATAATAGGTATCAGAGACTGGGAAGGTTGGATGCGTAGAAATGGGAGGATGTAAAGAGGTAGGTTAATGTGTACTAACATACCATTATATAGAAGCAATAAGATCTAATGGTTGATAGCAGACTATATAACCACAGTGTGACAATATTTAGCAACAACATGTTACATATTTCAAAGTAACAAGAAGAAAGGACTTGAAGTGATACACAAGAAAGGGATAAATGTTTGAGGTGATGAATATCTTAAATACACTGATTTGATCATTACACATTATATGTATGTACTGAAATATCACATACACTATAGTATGTGTAATTATTATGTATCAATAGGAAGAAGTATTGACAAAACAAAACTAAACCTCATTTTTCATCTTCTAAGAATGTTATCAGTAGAATTAGGCTACAGGGATGCACTTTACTGAAAGGTGCTGTGAAAGCATACCATGCTTAATATCTACTCAACAAAATAAATATTAAGCATCTACTACGGGTCAAGAAGCTTCCCTTTACATTTTCCATATCAGGTAAATTAAAGTAAATAAATATTTTCCTTTTCTACTTTGTTTGATTTTAAATTATATTGAATGAGATAAATTTGAAAAATAACCATAAACTGTTGAAATTAAAACTATAATCTCGTATTTTAGTAAGTACAGACAAGAAACATTTCATTTGAATGATAACCTATTTTAATCATGGCTTCTTTTAACATTATATTAATAATTTGCATGAGTAATATTTTATTTAATTTTTACTGTTATTAAATATAATATTTAAAAACAACCACTAATCAACAATGATTATTTAAAGCTACTGGGGCAAAATTCATGGCATGAAGAAGCTGTAAATATTCAAAAGAAAATTAGCAAACTCAAGCAATAATTCAAAGGAGATCAGGAACTGAAACAATATTCCAGGCAGCACTGTGAGAAATTTGCTGTGTCAAATTCCCAGTGCTTCCATTAGCTGTCTACACAAAATCACAGTGAGCATCAGGCAAACATGCAAACCACTTCTGAGAAATGGAACCAAGAATAGAGAGAACACTGGTTCTAGTAACATATCATTCTTGTAGATCATCATACACATCTATGCAAAATGTAAAATTCTAAATAGTACACATATAGATGATACAAAATTTGTATACCTTGCAAAAACATTTCTATGAGTGCATATATACCTGAATAAATGATCATAAGAATTATCTTTTACTTACTGCTATCTTTTAAAAGTAGGAGCTTATTTTAAATGTTTCCTCCACCGCATTAAACTTTTTTTAAGTGTTTCTTTACAATAAAGTTTTTCTCAAAGATCTTAAAAAATATTACGTTCTTTATGGTAGTTCCATTAATCTAATTTTTGAGAAAGACCCTCCTTAAATATGTTTAATAAAAATGAATGAATAAAGCATGAACTCTCCTCCACATCTAAGCATTGACATTTCCATATAACATTGTCTCAGATGAGTAGATTCACCCTAAGTCAAAACATTCATATATCTCCTTGTCAGAATAACACTGGCTGTTCCCCTAAAATTGTTCACCAGGAACTATATGTCTTCCATTAATTTTACTAAGAAAGGAAAGTTTAGAAAGATTTGGCTCCTAACTGTTAAGTTTCTCCTCTGTGTATAAATTCGTGTCAGGAAATTACAAAACAAGAGTTTCCTTTTAAGAATATTTTAAAAATTAGAATAAAAT
>NW_012148786.1:903284-931938 GCF_000956105.1 Propithecus coquereli | reverse complement strand
AGACTTTACTTTTAGAGCAATTTTAGGTTCACAGCAAAATCGATCAGAAGGTATAGATATGGCCCATATACTTCCTAACCCTACATATGCCTATCCTTTCCCATTATCAGAATCCCCCATCAGAGTATTACATTTTTGACAACAGATAAACCTACATCACATTATCACCCAACATCCATAGTGTATATTCCTTTTGGGGAATTTTTCAATACTAAAATTCCTCTACTAGGAATAAACTAACTCTTCCTCTCTGCTTTCTATAACTTTATTATTATTTCAGATATTAGCTTATCTTCCAAGGTGAAAATTTCATAAACCATGAAAAGATTATTAAATACATAAGGAAGTGACTGTTATATAACAAATTAACAATCTTCTACCCATCCTCCTGCATTCTACTCTTATTGGTGAGTTGTAGTTGTGAGAGTTCTGGTCATCTGTTTAATTAATTTGCTATTGAAGCCTTTCAAATTCTTTATGACTAGAACTTAAATATAATTTAATTTTCCAAAATTAAGCCTCTCATACATTACACATATCAGCCTCACTGAACTCTTTTTTTAGTCCAAAAGTAAAAAAAAAGTCACTTAAAAAATAACATACTCAGCTGCCTGCTTGTAGTGCTTCAAGTCTTTCTTTAAATTTTTGTTCTCATTTTCTAAAAGCATAATCTGGGTGTAGACATCTGGAACATTCCCAACAGCTCTAGGCTCAGTTACTCCCTTCTGTATTAATTCGTACCTAGGATAAAAATCAAACAAAAGGCTACATGTTGTTTCATTCTACTAAATTGGCTTAATTTATATGTAATTCAAGAAGTTAAGTCACAGGAAATTTTATAATAATTAGTTGCTATATTACATTTATAAATTAAAATGTCAACATTCATAATATATTTTTAAAATAAAATATTAATAAACTGCTAGGAACTAATACTGTCATGGCATATAAAATATAACCGAACATTTCCTATACTCCAAGCACGGGTCTAGAAGTTGACAAAACTAAGTCTCTATCTCATGGAGTTTCTATTCTAGTGGGGATGGTGATAAGTTCTATAAAATAAAATAAGCATGAAAAAAGCGATAGAGAGGGTGAGGTAGGAGATTGTTAGGGTTGTTTGCATTATGACTAACAAAGGATGGTCATGACTAACAAAGTGATATTTGGGCAGAGACCTGAAAGGAATGAGGACTGTGCCATGTATATATCTGGGAGAGGAGTATCTGGGGCTGACAGAAAAGTAAATGCAAAGACCCTGAAACAAGTAAGTGTTTATCACCTACAAGAAAGAGCAAAGAGCCTGTATATTTGGAGTATCTGCGGCTAGAGCCAACTAAGTAAGCAAAGGAGAGAGTGGTGAGAAATAAGTCAGGAAGACAGCAGGGAGTAAGTAAAGTGATTTTACTCTGAATCAGAATGAAGCCATGGGAAGGTTTTAAGACAAGTGACCCTTAGCAGATTTATATTTTAAAGGAATGAGTCTGTTTGAAAAAAGACCCTAAAGAGACAAGCATAGAATCAGAGAGACTAGTTAGCAGGCCTCTGTGATAGTTCAGGAGAGAAAATGGCAGCTTGAACAAATTGGTAACAGTGAAAGTTATGAGAAGGGTACCTTCTAGATATGTTGCAAAGGTGGAGTCAACGGGATTCTCTGATGGATCAGCTGTAACGTGTTGATAAAAGAGAGAAGCCAAGGATGACTCCAAAGTTTTCATCTGAGCAACAGACAGCCATTTACTAGGTGGGCACAAATGCAGTAGGAGCTGCGGAGTTGGAGGAATCAAGGAATTATTTTCATTCATGTTAAATGTAGTATGTCTAACAGACATTCAAGTGAAGATGAATGTTGGGTATACATGTTCAGAGTTTAGGGAAAAAGTTTGAGTAGGCAATTTAAATGTGAGACTCATCAGTATATAGATACTATTTAAAGCCACAAGACTGGAAGAGACCAGCTAGGTAGTGAATGTAAAGAAAAAAATGAAGGCACCCTTGGACTGAGCCATGAAACACTCCATTGTTTCAAAGTTCAGGGAAAAAAGGGAATAGTACCAAAAGAGACTAAGAAAGAGTCCAGTGAAGCAGTGGGAGAATATGAGAGCTGTGCCCAAGGACCAAGTGAATAAAGTCTTCCAAAAAGAAATGAACAACAGTGACAAATGCTGCCAGGAGGTTGAAAAAGAGTACTGAGAATCAATCACAGAATTTGACAATGCAAAAGTCAATGAGAAAAAATTTCAGTATAGACACGGGGATGAAAGCCAAACTACAGTCGGTACGAGAGAGAAAGATATGAAAAAGTGGCAACAAACTTAAAGAGGTATGCTATAAAGCAGAGTGCAGGAAATCAATATGAACTTATAAGAGGATGTGGAGTCCAGGGTATTTTTCCTTCCTTATTTTTAAATATGTGAGATATTATTACACATCTGGGTGCTTATGGGAATGACCCAGCAAAGAGGGAAAAAATTGACAATGAAGGAAAAGGAGGCACAATTACAGGATCAATGTCCTTGAGTAGGTGAGAGGAGCTGGGATCAAGTAGACAAGAAGAGAGTTAGCCTCAGATTGTAGCATGGTTTAGTGTTTGTTGACAGGAGAGAAGGTAGAAACCTGAGAACAAAGGCAGCAGGCTGGTAAAGAGGAAGATGGGAGTCATGGAACTTCTATATTCTCAGTGAAATAAGAAGGAACATCAGAGAATCATTTATAAATTGTAAATAATTATAATTTTCATCACTGTATGTAGCAATCAATAAAGCTAAACAATCCAAGAAGAGAAAAAACATTTCAAGTAATAAAGTTATTAATAAAGAAATAAATCCCTACAAAGCTTGTTCTAGATGAGCTATATTAGAGCTAAAAATAAATTATCAGTATTTTTATATTATAAATCATAATTTTATTAATGTATTACATAGTAATAGTCATATATTTTTATGTTATATACCTTATCTGATATTTAAAATATCAGCAAGAGGACACCTGTAGAATATCCTGAAGGTTAAGATAATTGGATTAACATTTATAATATTTGTCACAATTTATAAAACAGCAAGTAGACAACCATTTAATCATCAATTGAGTATTTTATCTGTATTTGGAATATGATTTATATTTATCTCAGAAGAGAAGATATAGGGATTGATTGAAGTATTAGACCATAAAGTTTTTCTGACCATACATTGGTTTTCAGCAACTTGCTTTTTTAATGCAGAAAAATCGCTAAAAAAATTATTTCTATAAGGAAACAAGTGATTTGATTGTTTTTCTCTAAATTAAATACTATAAATAAAATAGTATGTGGTAAAAGAAGAACAAATCAAAACATAGCATTTATTATATAATATCTATCTTAGGGAGTTCAAAAATCATTTATCAGGCAATCTTCCTACAATCCATGTAAAAATATGAAAGATGACTTTAAATTCACTATTAGATAACACTGTAAGTAATTGGGAACCTTAATCTACAAACTCCAGAAATACATTACTCAGTACAACTTGCATTCACCTACATAAGATTTTTTGGTTTTGTTTCAGTGTATGAACATGTTGTTTTGTTTTCTTTAGGTTTAAGGAATCCCCTCGGCTTTTTATTTCTTCCTTCTTATTCCCTCACCCTTAAATGAGACTAAAAAGTGTTCAGGTAGGAAAAAGAGATTGTCATAACTATTAGGAATTTGAAATATAATTTATTCCCAACAAAATTTCCAATAAAATTATTGCAATAAAATTAATGTTCATAATACTTACCATAATCTCCATAAACTATTTAAAATTATGTAGAAATGGAGAATATGTATGCATTTCAGGAAGAAAGTACATAGAGCTTTCATAAGCTTTGTCTACATACCAAAGGAATAAAAGACCAACTGCCATAAATGAAAAGTATAATAGAATTCCATTAAGCATACAATAGTATCAGAAGAGTAAGGATTATTTTTCCTTCATGATGGCACCCAAGGCATAGAATATAAAAGGGGAAAGGTCACCCAGCTAATAAGAGGCATCAAATGAGAATTTTTCTGCCATCTTTTCAGAAAGAATTAGGGAAATATTTCACCAAAAAAGACAAAATTCTCTTAATTACTGTCCAAACTGCAGATGTTGGAATACCCAGTGTCATGATTACTATCACTGTAGAAGCAGAGAGTCCTTCCCAGGAATAATATAGCACAATTGACAAGTTTAGTACTGTCCCATGATTCCTCAAGCCAATATGGAAAATAGGTACAAACTTGGACTCTAAATCAAGATATTGCTTAAGTTCTTTTAGACTTCAGCCTGGCCAAAAGGCACCTTTACTAATATTTTTTCAAGGTTTCCTGTATATAATTTCAAAATATAGCACTTTGGTTGGGACATTGGTCTTTAAGATCAGTCTGGCCTTGGCTGATTCTGCCACTTACTGGCTGTGACTTGCTAACACTTTCTGAGGCAGATTTCCTAACCTCCCTAAGCCGCCCTTTCCTCATCAATAAAATGGAAATATAACTGTGGCTACCTGCTACTACCTACAGTTGGTGGGAGAAGCAAATGAAATACTACATAAGAATATACCATACCACTAAAAATGATACAAAGTAAATTTCTGAGTGATGAGCCTAAGACTTCATATTCTTAAATATTTTTAAATCCTTCATATTTAACAAACATTGCATTAAGTTTTTAAAAAACTCAAGTTAAATACTCACCTACACAGCTGTCTTTTTGATCTCATACTACATAAATATTTATAGTGCTCAACTTTATCATACTGTAGCACAGTAAAAATTAGCATTATAGAAGAGTCACTACATTTCTGTGTTTAACTTACTAATGATTAGGGAAAAAATTTCTTACATGACACATAACTGGAAGCCAAGTCTTCACTGAGTAAAGAAACAGCCATAAGTTTAAAGATTAAGGAACAACTAGTTGTGCTATAGTCATTGGGAGTCATTACTACATACACAACACCACACATACTTCCTACACATACTGGACATTAGGGCTTTGCAAAGATAATTTTAATTCTAGGCTATAGCATTAAAATATAATCATCATAACATTTTCTTCTACAATTCTTATAGTTTCATGACTTAGGTTTAAGTCTGTTATCTACCATGAGTTGACTTCTGTGAGAGGTGAGAGATACAATCCTGTTTCAGACTTCTACATGTGGCTATCCAATTTTACCAGCACTATTTATTCAATAAGGATTCTTTTCCCCAGTGTATGTTTTTGTCTGCTTTGTCAAAGATTAGAGGGCTATATTAGCATGGTTTTATATCTGGGTTCTTAGTTCTGTTCCATTGGTCTATGTCTCTGTTATTCTGTCAGTATCATGCTGTTTTAGTTACTATAGCTTTGTAGTATAGCTTGAAGTCTGGTAAATTGATGCCACCCAATTTATTCTTTTTGCTTAAGATTGCTTTTGCTATACATGGTCTTCTCTGGTCCATATGGAAGCACAGAATTATTATTTCTAGATATGCAAAAAATGATGTTGGTATTTTAATAGGGATTGCATTGAATCTGTAGATCACTTTGGGTAGTATAGACATTTTAACAATGTTGATTCTGCCAAACCACAAGCATGGTATGGTTTTCAACCTGTTTACATCCTCTGCTATTTTCTTCCTCAGTATTTCATAATTTGCCTTGTGGAGGTATTTCACCTCCTTACTTAAATATATTCCTAGGTATTTTATTTTGCTTGTTGCTATTGTGAAGGGTATTGAGTCTTTGATTTGGTTCTCAGTTTGACTGTTGTTGGTGTATAGAAATACTACTGATTTGTATACATTGATTTTGTAACCTGAGACTTTGTTGAATTTGTTTATCAATTCCAGTAGTCTTATGGCAGAATCTTTGAAGTTTTCTAGATATAAGATCATATAGTCAGCTAAGAGCAATATTTTCACCTTTTCTGCCCCCACTTGGATGCCCTCAATTTCCCTCTCTTGTCTGATTGCTCTGGCTAGGACTTCCAGCAATATGTTGAACAGAAGTGGTGATAGAGGGCAACCTTGTCTGGTTCCAGTTCTAAGTGGAAATGCTTTCAATTGTTCCCCATTCAGTATAATTTTGGCTGTGGGTTTGTCATATATGGCTTTTATCATTTTTAGGTAAGTCCTATCTATGCCTATTTTGTTAAGCGTTCTTATCACAAAAGGGTGCTGAATTTTGTTGAATGTTTTTTCTGTGTCTATTGAGAGGATCATATGGTCTTTGTTTTTACTTCTATTTATGTAGTGAATTACATTTATCAATTTGTGATGTTGAAACATCTCTGCATCTCTGGGATAAAGCTCACTTAGTTATGATGGATTATTTTTTTGATAAGCACCTGAATTTGGTTTGCTAGGATTTTACTGAGAATTTTTGCAACTTTATAGATATCGGCCTAGGCAAAGAATTTATGAAGAAGACCCCAAAGGCAATCACAGAAACAACAAAATAAATATATGGGACCTGATCAAATTTAACAGTTTCTGCACAGCCAAGGAAACTATCACGAGAGCAAACAGATAACCTACAGAATGGGAGAAAATATTCACATGTTACTCATCCAATAAAGGGCTGATAACTAAAATCTATATAGAACTGAGGAAAATCAACAAGAAAAAAAAAAAAACCCATTAAAGGTGGGCAAAGGACATGAACAGAAACTTTTCAAAAGAAGACAGACTACTGGCCAGCAAACATATGAAAAATGCTCAACATCTATAATTATCAGGGAAATGTAAATCCAAACCACAATGAGATATCACTTAACTCCAGTGAAAATGGCCTTTATCAAAAAGTCCCAAAACAATAAATGTTGGCATGGATGTGGAGAGATAGAAATACTCATACACTGTTGGTGGGACTGCAAACTAGTATACTTGTATGGAAAGTAATATGGAGACACCTCAAAGAGCTACAAGTAGAACTACCATCTGATCCAGCAATCCTACTACTGAGCATCTACCCAAAGGAAAAAACGACATTCTATAAAAAAGACATCTGCACTAGAATGTTTACAGTAGCACAATTCACAATACAAAGATATGGAAACAACCCAAGTTCCCATCAATACATGAGTAGATTAATAAAATGTGGTATATGTATACCATGGAGTACCACTAAGCCACAAAAAATAATGGTGATCTAGCACCTCTTGTATTATCCTGGACAGAGCTGGAGCCCATTCTATTAAGTGAAGTATCACAAGAATGGAAAAACAAGCACCACATGTACTCACCATCAAATTGTTATTAATTGATCAACACTTATGTGCACATCTAGTAGTAACATTCATTGGGTGTCAGGCAGGTGGGAGGGGGAGAAGGGGATGGGTATATTCACACCTAATGGGTGCAGTGTGCACCGTCTGGGGGATGGACACATTTGAAGCTCTAATTCAGGTAAGGCAAAGGCAATATATATAATCTAAACATTTGTACTCCATAATATGCTGAAATAAAAAAAAATGTCTACTAAATTCCAGGATTTTTGCAAGGAATATGATGTTGAACAAATTATGTTTCTCATCCTCAAGTAACTCTCTCATAGAAGAGCTTGTAAAATTCATAAATAGCTGTAAATTCTGAAAGATGTCTATAATTGAATATATACACCAGATATTTTGAACTGCATTCTGATTTGGCCATGGTTATTTAGCATGTTCTGGACCTAAGAAATGTCACTCTAAGCTTCTTGGGCTTATATTTTTTATTTGCTTATTTTTCCTATTCCAAATGACAGTTGCAAATTTGAAATTTGCAGTAGTGAATCAGGACTATAGAAGGGGTATGCTCATATGTAGAGCAAGCAAGCAGGCAAGTTACACCTCTGCGAAGAACATAAACAGTGCTGAAAAGTAAGGAAAAGAAAGAAAAGGGTTAAAAAAAGGAATCTGTTGGTGGCCTGGCAAGAACCAGGGCATCTACCAAAGGAGAGGCTCCTAATCTTTTGTGCCATGGACTTTGTCTCAGAATAATGTTTTTAAATGTATGGAGTAAATAGCATTATAAAGGAAACCAATGAACCATAAATATCAAATTAAAAAAAAAAATCTAACCATTCCCAGAAAGTTGTAACTACACTGCTGACATTGGAGTAATTACATATTATACCAAAGTTTATTGACTAAAAGCTGCAATATTTATCTTTTTTGCAAATTAAAGAAATATATTCCTAATTTATAATCTCTTTGATAATAAAAAAATTAAATTCATAATCAAATGTTATAAATAATTGCACTATTACCTTTGATGGCATTTTTATTACCACCCTACCTTCCACAAAATGGTAGGCTCATGCCAAAGTGGAGACAGTCAGAGATTGAATAGGAAATAAAAAAATAAAGAAAGAAAAAAATAAAAACTCTATTTTCAAAATATTGGCTGGAAAGGGAAGAAGAGTTTGAGAAAGAAGGTGGTAGTAAGAGGCAAGAAAAGAGTAAGAATGAACGTTTAGGGTAAGTAGTTCTGACCATGTTAACAGCCAGGAGAATAATCCAGTATAGGGACAGAGATGGGTGACATATACTCAGGTAAGGGTATTTAAATTACACGACCATATTTTCTCCATATTAATCTCTTCTTTAATTTTGCCCCCAGGGAAATTACCATTGTCCACAGAGTATTTCTCAAACAGACATAAAAACAGCATTGACTAAATTCCCAGTAGTAACTTCTTAGTGGTTCATAGAACAAATTCCTATTACATTCACATATATATATATATATATATATATATATATATATATTACATAAAGCAGGGCTTGGCAATCTTTTTTATAAAGGGTCATAAATAAACATTCTAGAATTTGAAAAAAAAAAAATCTTTGTTTGCCATCTCATGTCTGTCATGACTAACTTTGCTTTTATAGTGTGAAAGTAGCCATGGACAATACCTAAAAGAAAGGTCATGTCTGTATTCCAATAAAATTTTATTGACAAAAATAGGAGGCAGGTCGAATTTGACCCAAGGATTTTAAGAATTTTCTGACCCTGGATTTAAAGAATTTATTATATTTTCTGTTTGAGGATTGAAAGAACATGAGTCAAATTTTACTGCCCATTTTTTTGTTTATTTGTTTATTTTTAACAAACTAACAATGGAAAAACTTTGGTCACCTTTTATAAGATTAAGTGAATTCACAGCAATGATACATTCTAAGCGTTTTTTCCTCTAATAAAAATTATAAAAATAATATATTTGATGTTCTTATAATTCTACTATGTTGACTAAGTAAAGGTTCTGATCAAAATAAAAAATGTTTCACATGAAATAAAGTATTCAACACAGTATAATCTCATTGAAACCTGGCAGTTAGAGATAAGGATAAAATTATCTGAACCACAATATTACTAAACCCATATTATAAAGAGATACTTTAATAAATTTTATCCTATAATTACAATATTATATTAAATGGTATGCTTGCTTATGGGTTCTTTAAATCCTCATACTATCATGGTACCCTGAAATTTCATCTCATTTCATATGAAAACAATCAACTAATTGTTAAGAGTATACTAAAATCCAGATTTCTCTAAGGGAATCATTTCACATTTTGGACTGGCCTAACATACAAGCACTACATGTCCTAACACACATTCTTAGAAGACAAAAAGATAATTGAATCACACTAATCTTTCTTTTTTTTTTTGAGACAGAGTCTCACTCTGTTGCCCCGGCTAGAGTGAGTGCCGTAGCGTCAGCCTAGCTCACAGCAACCTCAGACTCCTGGGCTCAAGCGATCCTACTGCTTCAGCCGCCTGAGTAGCTGGGACTACAGGCACGAGCCACTGTGCCCAGCTGATTTTTTTTTTCTATATATTTTTAGTTGTCCAGATAATTTCTTTCTATTTTTAGTAGAGACGAGGTCTCACTCTTGCTCAGGCTGGTTTCGAACTCCTGAGCTCAAACAATCTGCCCGCCTCAGCCTCCCAGAGTGGTAGGATTACAGGCATGAGCCACCAAGCCCAGCCTAATCTTTCATTTTATCAGTACTAGAAGTTAATCATTTACCTACTTTCACAAAAATGTATTTTCTAATCTATTTGTAACTATGTCATAGGGACATTTTTATAAAAATCATTTTTTAAATCATTCGTACAATTTCCAGATTTAAAAGAAGTAGTATCAGCCGGGCACAGTGGCTCATCCCTGTAATCCTAGCACTCTGGGAGGCCAAGGTGGGCAGATCATTTGAGCTCAGGAGTTCAAGACCAGCCTGAGCAAGAGCGAGACCCAGTCTCTACCAAAAAAATAGAAAGAAATTAGCTGGACAACTAAAAATATATAGAAAAAATTATCCGGGCATGGTGGTGCATGCCTGTAGTCTCGGCTACTTGGGAGGCTGAGGCAGTAGGATCGCTTGAGGCCAGGAGTTTGAGGTTGCTGTGAGCTAGGCTGACGCCATGGCACTCTAGCCCTGGCAACAGAGCAAGACTCTGTCTCAAAAAAAAAGAAAAAAAAAAGAAGTAGTAGTATTTCTCTAGCACCAAATGTTGTGTTTTTCTTTGCATTAAGAAAAAATTGTTCTCTTCATTAAATTTATTAATATTAGATGTGCAATCTCAAATAATAAAACTGATCACTCTTATGTGCATGTTCTCAGTGTATGAGAAACAAAAAAACGAAAAAAAAAAATTATACCACAGCTGCATTAGTTGTAATTGCCCATTACCTCTCTATTTAAAATTAAGATTTAGTTCAAAACCACTAGAAACATCTTTATATATCATATTAATTCCTCCTTCTATAATATGCAAAGGCAATCAAAGATCAAACATTTTCATATCCAATTATTTAATAATATTTCTTTAAAGAATGTTAGGGAATCTGTAAACATGGCTGGTAACATTATTACTAAAGGAAAGGAATAAAGATAGCAAGCCTGCTGATTTTCATAACCAATAAGCTATCAAAATTTTAAATTATGACAAGAAAATCTTATGTTTAGGTAATATTCGAAAATATAATTCCACTTACTTCTAAATGAAAGAATATTTATAGAAAAAGAATCAGTTGTATGAGTATAAAAAGGCAAGCCACTATACTATAAATAAAACAAGCAAAGTAGTACTATTAGTAGGAGTCTAAATACAGGAAATAATACCCTTAATAATTACACAAAAATATTAGGAAAGTATTCCATAAAATAACTTTGTGTCTTATAACTCCAGAATATATTCTATTTTCTTGATTTTTGAAAAAAATCACTTAAACTTTAATATTTGAGAAAGATGTTTAATACAACTTTCTTTGCAACTGATATTCTGATTTTGTGTGTGTGTGTGTCTGTGTGTATCTGTGTGTATTGTGGTTTCAAGGGTGGAGATGGGAAAGGTTGCCATCCATTATGTATAAGCTGAATCATTTCAAAGTCTGTTAAGACAGTTAAAAGTGTACATGTTAAATGTTATTAACATTTCTGGAGAACTATTTATCCACATAATTGTTTACCATTCAGACTGAAAGCAATTAAGAGTTCTGGTCATTCCCATTTTGATCAGGAAATTGCAGAGAAAGTCTTCTATTACTTCAGGTACTGCATGCTTTGAAGGAAGAACTGTCTTCTGTTCCTGAAATTTAAATATACAGTTATTCATTCTGAAACATCAAAGCTTTAATTAATAACAGGCCTTTGATTCATTCATTCATTCCTTCATTTTATCAACAATTTTTCTTGGGTGTTATGTGCCAGGAACTGTTTTAATCAATAGGGATAAAACAGAGGAAAACAAACAAGTTTCTGTCCTCATATCTAATAGTAAAGAGGATGAAGACAGAATATGAATAACTAAATAAAGAATATATAGTATAGCAGATGGTACTAAGAGCCTGGCAGAAAAAAAGCAGAGGATTAAAGACAGGGAGAGCCAGGCCTAGGGGAAGTATGCATGTGGAGCTGGGTTGCTATGTATATAAGATGGTAGAGAAAGATTTCATTGAATAAGTGCTATCTGAGCATAAATCTACACAAAGAGGTACAGTGACTCATGTTCTAGATACAGCTTCAGTAAGTGAAAGGCCCTGAGGCAAGAGTTTGATAGGATTGTCTGAGGACAATGAGGAGGTCAGCTTGATCTTCCAATAGCATATAACAAATTTTAAAAGAGGAAAAAAATCCATGGGTCTTTTAATTCTTTTAATTATCATTATAAAAATAAATACCACAATTTTGGTACCTTGATTTTTAGAAACACTGTGGAATAAATAAAGGATGATAAAAGAAGCTTGCACTACTGGTACATAATGGAAGTATAATAAGTCTATCAACTAGATCAGGGGTCAGTTAACTGTTCTTATCAATAAAGTTTATTAGAACACCACCATGCCTATTTGTTAACATATTGAATATGGCTGATTTTGCACTGCATGAGACAGCTGACTAGTCTCCACAGCTACTTTATGGCCCTCAAAACCTGAAATACATGTTGAGCATCCCTAATTTGAAAATCCAAAGTCTGAAATGCTCCAAAAGCCAAAACTTTTGGAGCACTGACATGATGTCACAAGTAGAAAATTCCACATGTAAGTACTTAACACAAACTTTGTTCCATATACAAAATTGTTAAAAATTTTATAACCACACCAAACCAATCTGGTTCAACTTATATGTCACAAAGTTGTGAGTTGTTTTTCAGTTACTATGGCCCCCCCATGTTGAAGGTCACATAACCTGAGCATGCCCACGTGAACCAGGTATGCAAACATAGGTGGAACCTAAGTGCTCAGACCAGATTGAAGAGCAGGAATTGAATTAAGAAGCAGATACCACATGACAAGACCTGAGATCCAACCAAATAAAGCCTTGCATCACCCTGTTGCAAGATTCAGTCAGATCATGCCTTTTTACTTATACTTATAAAATCTGGCCCAGCCCCCAGCTCAGGGAGACAAATTTGAGCTTTACCTCCTGTCTCCTGCCAGTCAACTGACAATATATCTTTTCTTTTCTCAAAGGCCAGTGGCATGGTATTGGCTTCTATGCATATTGGGCAGTGATCCTATTGATTGCTCAGTAACATATTGTATAAAATTACCTTCAGGCTATGTGTATGAGGTATATATAAAATACAAGTGAATTTTGTGTTTAAACTTGGGTCCCATCCCCACATCCCCAAGATATGTCATTATGTATTAATATATGCAAATATTCCAAAACCCAAAAAAATCTGGAATCCAAAATACTTCTGGCCCCAAGGATTTTGGATAAGGGATACTCAACATGTATTTACTATTAATATTTTGACAGAAAAACTTTGCAAACTCCTAAACTAAAAAAAATGGAGACATTTCAGCAAGTGACAAATGAAATTGAGACAGCCATAAAAACTACCATATCACGTAAGTCAGTGTGTAAAATAAATCGAATAATTAGTTTCTTAAAAATGTCAAAGCATCATTGTCTCTCAAGTGCTTTCATTTTCTTTTCACTGGCAAGAAGTCACTAATTAATTTGCTGATCATTTGGATAAGCACATCTATTTTTACCTATAGAAACTTGGCAGCAAACTTCCCTTCCTCCTTCTCTTTCTTAACCTGGTAAGCATTACCTACCATGTTACACAGAATGCACAGAATATTTATATAACAATGCACTGAGGAAAGAGGATCTTTGTTGCTCCAAATAGTTCTTTTCAAAAGTGTTATACATAATTTAATGCTTGATGTTCATTACTAGTAACTGCTATGACATTCATAACTGTGGTGAGCCGAGGTAAAGTTGGGGAGCTACAGAAAAATCCTGAGAAATGTCTAGGGCTTTCAATGATTTTTTAAAGCTCAAGTAGAAATATTTGGATTATTCTTCCTAAATTATCAAAAATACATTATGTAACAATATGCAGGACCCTATATTAAATGTCATGGGAGATGCCAAAGTAGCAAAGTACAGAATGCCTACCTTCAAGTCTTTGCAGTGTGGTAGTTACTAGCACTGAAGATTATATATAATTGTAAGGTTAGGGCATAAGATAGCTCGAAGTAAATATTCATTATATAATAATAAAAGCAACCATGGCTTATTTGGTCAATAAATTTGTAAATGATTTTAGGATGAGATGAATTAAAGTTGGAAGGAATTGGGAAAATAGGAGAAAGTGGAGGATGGAGACACTGGAGGAGGATGTACCTACTCTAGTTTCTAAAGATCCCTATGTGTAGTCTATAAGATGTTTGTATGCATGCATACAATACACCTGATAGATTCAAATAAATATTTGAATCAAATAAATATTTCCTTTATATCTCCTCCTGAATGTATCTAATGCACACACCTTGAAACATTGACACAGAACAGAAATACAACCATCTTAAATTTCTATGGTTCATACTTATACTGTAATTAAAATGTATAAACCTCTAAATATATTTATGCCTTAATGCATAGTCTTTCTGCATTGATACACAACAAACACACGTTCCAAGCTGTAATGTGATCATAAATGTCTTTTTTATCTTCACATATGATATGCATTCAACGTTTATTTTGTGCACATCTCCCATGTGCCAGACACTGAGAAAGGCACTCAGAATTAAATATGAATAAAACACAATCCTTTTTCAAGGAATTGATAGAGTAATTGAGTAAAAGCAAGACATTACAACATAGAAGCTCTTCTATTTGTTATAAGGTTAGATTACAAAAGCCAGTTATAAATCTAAAGATGTCATATATAAAACCATTATGTGCATTTATGTAATTTAAGTTATACTTTTATCTCAATTATATATTATATACATATGTATAAAATATATTACCTCCTTATGGTTTTGTAACTATTAATTACTTAATTATGAGGTTAATAAACATCTCAGAATATGCACAAAAAAAGCAAGCACTCTATAAACTAACAAAATATGCCTCATTTTGCAGATTGATGGATTATCAAAAATTATTCTACCCATATGTAACCCAGAAATCTGCTGAACAAAGGTGCTCTGGTATGTACCTTCCTTTCGTCTATGAAAGTGCTAAAGTTGACATTTTCTATTTTTCTAAGTAGAGAGGTTTCTATATCATGCTATGATTACAATAGAGATCTGCTTGGTAAAGTGATACATAAAGAACAAGAATATTTCACTTGTCTTGGATAGGTGAATGAAGGCTCTGTTAAGGACACTCATAAATTGGACTTTAGAAGATGAGAAGTTCAACAGATTAAGAAGGATAAAAGGAAATTCAAGGCAAGAAAACATCTGAGGCAAAGACAAGGAGTGACAGTTCAGTCATTCAGGCTCGGGGTCTTAGGAAGAAAGGACCACAGACAAAGTTGGAAAGCTAGGCAGAAAGCATATCAAGAAGGCAAGGGCAGGCAGAAGGGTGGAGACACTGGTAATTTAAGCTGAGGAGAGATAAATTCAAATTTGCATTTAGAAACATCTTTTAGGTGAGAGTAGAAGGAAGCCCAGTACCAACAGCATGTAGTAGCTCAGGTAAGAGAAGACACATAGGGTAGATCTAAGGTAGACTAAGTGGGGGATGAAGGCAAGGGGAACGATAAGAGAGATATTGAGGACATAAAAACATATAGGACTTAAGAACTAATTAAACATTGAATTGTAAAAAAGTACTAAACCATATCCAAGTTAAGTATCTTGATATACTTTGAATTGCTCTAATGTCAGTGAGTTCCTTTGAAAACTGATTGACTAGTGAGAAAAGAAAATAAACACTAAAATCCAAGTGGTCTTAAAACATAAACCTTATTTTATGTGGGACTTCATTTTATCAACTCCTTAATTCACATTAAGTAAAATATACTGGCTTGGATAATCTATAGGCAAGGCCTTGGGTACAAGGAGCCTGATTCTTTAATTGAAACTAAATATATACATCAAGAGAATAGGAACTCAATAATGACAAACAGCTTTTTTTATTGTGACTTAGTCATTGAGCCTGTAAAAGTAATAGAAATTATATACTTAATTCATTAACATTATTATATAAAAGATTTAAGTTAATGTCACTAACCCCGCACGAGATTAGGTTTAAATAAAAGGAATACAAATTTCCCTTTTTTGTTACACTAACATAACTCTTAGCAAGAAAAATAATTGATATTAATTTTTAATCAGTATAATTGAAAATATCTTAGAATACAATTTTATAAAAGTTCTCAAATTTTAGGTTCTCAGAACACTTTTTTACTCTTAAAAATTATTAAAGACACCATAGATCTTTTATTTATATGAGTTATATCTATCAAGAGTTATCATATTAGAAATTAAACCTTAAAATATATATTTACTTTAAAATAACTATAATAAAATTTCACATGGTAATATAGATTAACATTTTTTATAAAAAATATATTTTCCAAAACAGAAAAATAAATTAGTGAGAAGAATGACATTGTTACAAATTTTTGCAAGTATTTTTAATGTCTAGAGAAAACAGGTTGATCCCCATATTTGCTTCCACATTCAACCTGTTGTGATATGTTTTCTTGGTTGAGCTACTTGAAGAAAATACAACCTCGGACAGATGTGTAGTTGGAAAATGAAGGACAACCTAAACTTCCTGAAAGAGGTTTTCAGGACCCCCAGAGAACCTCCTACAATAGTATGAGAACTACTGATAAATATGCTGAACAACATTTTAGCTTGGGTCAATTATCAATTGGTCTTCTTCAAAAATACTTGAATATTCCAAAGAAATGCCCTAAATTCTACTTAAATTCTCAAAAGAGGAGAAAGTACAAGGGAAGGAGAAGGAAGAGGAAGAGGAGAGATGTAAGGGAATTTAACAATTATATAATTTGGGTATCTTGCCACTGTTATCTTTAAAGATCATAATTCTGATTTTTATAAAAATTGGAAGTCATTACAGAATGATAACAATATAAAGGACCTTTGAGATTGCACGTTGAAAACAGAACAAAAAATCAAGAACAAAAGAGACTAAAGAATTACCAAAAAAGGTAATAATACACTCATAAGAAGTCTGAGAGTTTAAAGGGGAGACCAAGCTTAAATATAAGTAGACCTTTCTTTTTATAAAATTACATAAAAAAATCTAAAGAATATATATAAACATTTTATACACACACACATACACATATCTAAGGAACACATACATACATATTTGGAAATGACTTCAGTTTCAAGAAACAATTGACAATATAACCAAACTATACAATTGTTACAGATTAACATTTCTTACCTTCTCAATTTTTTCCAAAAATCACTTAAATACAACAAAAATATTCATACTTCAGATCATTGTACCTACTAGGAAACTGAAAGTGTATCAAATGTACAATTTAAAGTTTATAAAATAAACAATGTAATCAATTCTCAAATATTTAATCTATATTACCAAAGTTTAAAGAAAATCGTAAGAACTTATTTAAATGTCAACTATTCAGCAAGTAATCTTTTTTAATTTTTTATCAAATAATGCTATTTCTTACTATTAGGAAAGTATCATAACCTTTCACTTGCAATCTTTAAGAAAAATTTTATCCTTAATATAGATGGCACTGCATCTGGTTTATAAATGGACGTAGTAAATTCATAACAAAAGAAAATAGATGTAATAAGCAATACATATTCTTTTAGATAGTCCATGGCACAATTAAAAGCTAGTTTTTGAAGATTAAAATACAATTAGAAATAAAAAGCAAATTAAAAAACATAACTGATATGCTTATGATAAAATGAATTCATATTTAATGTAAACAGCTTAAGGGCAACTTTTGTGAATTTCCTGCATAGCACTGTTCCTCCGAAGAACTAAAAAATCAGGTAAAAAAAAAACTAAATGAGATTCAACCAGCTATAGAAATGCCAGAAATCTAGAGTGTTAACTCTTGCAATATTATGATAAAGAAAAGCTTTCAATAAATTGATGAAAGAAGAATTTCTGATATTTGGCTCAGTAGCTATAACAGCTACTACATTTTATTTCCTCCCCAATTATCCTCTTTTGATTCATCTTTGCATTTACAAACAACTTCTAGCTTGGTACCACCAAAGAAGCAATTACAGTTTGGTTCATAATTTTTTTATGCAATGATTCATTTATTCATTCACTTACTCAACTGCTATTTATTTAGTGCCTACTATGTGCTAAGCACTATGTTAGGTGTGTCTACCAAATACCAATACAAATAAGTGGTACATAAGGCATTTCTGAAAACCCTTCTTTAGTTAATGTTGTAAAGCAAGAAAATGATGAGCAGTCAATAAACATCAGTTTTACTAATTCAAAATGCTATCTTTTAAAACTATTCCTATAAATTATTTCATTGAGATATCCAACAGACTAGTAAATCTATGCAGTAGATCTCACTCTGTGTCTACCATGAAGGAACTATATCCATAGAATGCATTAAAGAATGCCATTTACTATGAGCTGGAGCCCTCCATTTATAACAGAATGTAATCAATTCTTCATGAAATATTCCTTTTGGGTTTTTTTTTTTTTTTCAATTTTGAGAGGGCAGATATTTTAGAAAGAAGTTATTGGGTTTCTAGATGGAGGAAGTCTACAGAATATGGAAGATTGACACAGGGTATAATATGGGGTAAAGTCTAATTATTTTGTACCAACGAAGTTAAATCTGCAATTAAATAAGAGTGTCACAATTTCCTTCAAACTTTCAGCATGAAAATGTTTAATCATTGAAAAAAAGGATCCTTCTTTATGTAGCTATTAAAAAATGCTTTTAAAAACATTTTTGCTGTCATTATTTTCAATTTTTAAATTTGTGTTCAATTTTATAGGAATGCCATCAGTTTTATATACTTTTAATTGGTGGTATTATAATCAAAAAGCATCCCCCATCATATTCCTTAATTTAGTTCATAAGCCTCACAAGAAAAGTCATAATATATTAAGCATTCCCTGTGAGCTAAATACGTCCATAAAAAAAGACACAGATGCTTACAAAACAGACTACAGAATCTGTATATGATAGCGAATTCTGAATACGAGTGTTGTTTTAATCTCCGGTGAGATTAATCAGGCAGACTCCTGATGGAAGGTGTCACTTTCTGCAAAGTCATGCCAGAATGACCATGATGTGGAGAATGAAAACCCAAATAACAGTAAATATGACTACTTACCTCAAGTGAAGGTTTGATGACAAAAGAAACAGAAGTGAAAAAGAGATGTCAGGCAATAGGATTGCATTTAATAGGTAAGGTAAATATTTAAAGTTTAAATGACTTTCAAAACTTCATATAAAAAGTATTACTGCTAAACTATAGGCTACAATAGTGTTCAAAATTCTCACCAAAATTTGAGTATCTGTAACTTGTTCTTGGGCTATCTGAATTGCTTTTGCCAGATCTTCTTCACCTTCTGGAATGCTAAAATTGTCATCTGGTATCTAGATCACAGATAAACAGAAGGATAGAAAGAGTGAGCAGAGCAGAAATATAAAGTACCTTATTTCATTTCAGAAATAATTTTTCTTTACATAGCAAAAGATCAAAAAATACACCTTATATAAGATGCCATGCCATTCTGAAGTAACAAGCAGGCAGCTATCTAACTTCCTTGTAAACATCACTCAATGTCACTTATAATAAAGTCAAGATCAGCATGTGGGCAACTATTTTTATGTATAATGGCAAATGTCATCTAACAATTCTGCTGAAACAATATGTTAGGCTCCTCTAAATGCCACCATTGTCTCCCCATCCAGGTTTTCTCCACTATGACTTTTTCACGACTAGCAACTGCAAACTTTAGTTTATTGAAAATAAAAACTCCCTTAGTGTTAAAATCTTAAAAGAATATTATGGATTGTAATTGTATAAACGAAAGCTTTGAGATTGGAACAACATTAGACAGAAGTACAGTGAAGCTGGAAGGAAGTATGAGGCCTGAGCTCCACCTGAGTAGTGGGAATCTGGCAATCCTTGCCAAGAGCAGACTGGATGATGGGAAATGCCTCCTGAACAGAGATGAGAGTCTGTGGTATGTATCCACGAGGCAAGTGATAAGGAGCTCAATCTGAAGGACAATGAATAGGAAAACCTAAAAAACCAGATGTTTTATTCAATCTAAATGTTTAAATAGAAGTTTCACATCTCACTCTTAACCAGCTGATATTAGCTAAATTTAGATATGTTAAGCAAGATGACCGACTAGAGACAGTGCTTGCCAGACTGTGTGGTTGGAAAATAAGAATTCTGACAAAGGAAAGAAGAGAAGAAAAGCAGAGTGGGTGTGAATCATAGAGATAGGTGCTAGAGCCTGCTGGAGGAGGAGAAAAACTCACGGAGAAAAAAATCTCACGGAGAAAAACTGCAAAGCAGAGAAGGGAGAAGATAAAGAAGAAAAGATATTGGCAAGAATGAAACCCAGAGAAGCTCCAAGCACAGTGAAAGGGTAAGGGGGGATAACTCTCACCCGTCCACAGGAATTCGGTGGCCAGCAGACTACTGAATTTCTTGGAGGCTTTTCCACCCCCATGAGCCCAGACACGGGGGCAAACACAATACAGTGGGAGAACTTTCATGATCCCAGAGCTTGGACATTCTGTGCAAAGCTCCCCACCAGGGAAAGTGTCATGAGAGGTTGGACACCGGCTTTTCTCCATCCAGATGCTTCCTTCCCCACCCCACCCCCAACCACCGCAACAGGGAAAGCAGTTTGGACCGAGAATTTGGCAAGCAGCCACCCCACTACCCCCAGTGGCAGTGTGCTACAGGCTGAGGATTCCACGGAAAGTGGGACCCATGCCTTTCCCTTTCATTCCCTGCAGAAGATCCTGGGGTGTCTGATTCGGAAACTTCCTGCCCGAGGGTATTTCACAGAATTGCACACTAGCAGGTCAGACAAACAGGCTGGACTCCAGGCCCTGGCCCCTGGACAGGAGTGGGTTGCTGGGGACACAGGAGGGAGGTCTGTTGAGTTGGACTTGGGTGGCAAGGAAGCCCACGCCGACAGATCTGATAGAATACTCCGGGTTTGCGAGACATGACCAGCCAAAAGAACACTCACCCTCCACCCACAGGAAAACTTCCCTGTTTAATTAGGGTAGAGTCTATGGTGAGGAAGCGCGTAGAGCACAGCACTGGGTGTCATAACCACCAGGTGCACTTCATTCAGGTATTAGGGCTGACCATGAGTGGCGGCCCTCCCCCACCCACTCTAACCAGGAAAGCAGTTTGCCTGAGAAGTAGGCGAGCGGTGGCCTCCCCACAATGGGGTGCACCACAGGCTGAGGCTTCTACAGAAAGTGAGACCCACACCTCTCTGTTTGAGCACCTGCAGCGGATCTGGGGTGTCCAATTGGGAAACTCCCTGCCCTAGGGCATTACACACAGTCCCACACCAGCAGATCAGACAAATAGCCCAGACCCATCCCCTCAGGACATGGGCGGGTTGATGGAGACACAAGGGGAGAGCTCTGAGTTTGTCTTGGGTGCCAAAGAAGCCCATGTGGACAGATATGGCAGTAGAATATGGCGGGGTTACAAGACACAGTGAGTTTGGAGAGAGCCCATCAATCCACACCCCCTCCCCAAGAAAATAGCCCTGTTTGTTTAGGGTGGATTCTATGGTGCAACCTCATTGTCATAGCAACCAGGTACAGTTCACTCAGGCACTGGGGCTGACCACGCATGGCAGCCCCTCCCCAACCCACTCCAGCTAGGAAAACAGCTTGTGGTGAGAAGTACTTGAGCAGCTGCCTCTCTCTATTGGGTGTGTAATCCAGGCTGAGGCATCCACAGAGAGCCAGGCCCACACCTCTTCCTCTGTGGACTTGTGTTAAAACCAGGGTACCCAATTTCAGAGTTCCCTGTCTGCTGGCATTTTGCAGAGACACAGGCAAGCAGGACAGACACACAGGCCGGCGGGGAGACGTGAGAACTAGACAGATTTTGAATCTCAGATGGCCCTGTCTCTGCAAGCAGACCTTCTAGCTGGGTAGGGCCACTTCAGCTTCTCCCAGGTGGCTACCCCCAGAAGCTGGGAGCAGACATTTGAACCCTGCCCAAACAGCTACCTTACCAACTTCTGTGAAGCCTAAGGGCAAGCCCACCTAACCCAGCCCCACCCAGCTTCACTCCCACATTCCTCTCCACTGAGGCAGAGAATGAGGACTCACCTTAAGTTCTATGGCCCCACTCGCCACCTAGGGTATTTGAGTGCTCCTCCTGAGGGACTAGAGTCAAGCACAAAAACAACAAGGCAGGCTGTTCCTTTGGGCAAATGCCACCTACTGACAGGGAAGTCAATTTGCACAGACCTTTTCAACATTCACTGGCTCAATCATACAGGGTGAGGACGTTTCTCAGCTACAAGCACCACCTACTGTCTCAGTGATTAAACTGGGTGTGCCATTACAATTCACACTGCTAAGATGACCATAAAGAAGGGATTTCAAAGACCTAGATCCTCTCTCATCAAAGAGAAATAGGAAATCTGCCCACACACATACCACACCCACTGCTACAACATATAGACAACTAGTAACTGAGAAAAGCATCACACTAAGGATATCCATTACTAAGGCATCTATCGGGAACCCAAATCACCATCAAAGTACCCACAAACCAAGCCAAAGGTTCTTATCCAATATATGCTAAAAACACCCCCATACAAGTGAGTTGGGGGAAAGCCCCATCTAAACAAAAGAAAATCAAAAATTTAGAAGCAACAAGTGCTCCAGATAAGAAGGAATCAGCATAAGAATTCTGGAAGTATGAAAAATCAGAATGAAAGGGCTCCCACATAAGGGAACACCAGCCCTCTAGCAATGGATACTAGCCAAATGAAAATACGGGAAGGACAGATAAAGAATTCCAAATATGGATAAGGAAGCTCAATGAAATCCAAGAGAAAATGGAAAACCAACTCAAAGAAACCAGAAAAACAATAGAGGAAATGAATGAAAAATTCACTAAAGAGATCAACATATTAAAGAAAAACCAGACAGAACTTCTGAAATGAAAAATTCACTAAAGGAAATAAAAAACACAGTGGAAAGTTTGAAGAATAGACTAGACCAGACAGAATAAAGAATCTTAGCACTTGAAGACAACTCTTTTGAATTAAATCAGTACATCAAAATAATGAGCAGAGAATTAAGAGGAACGAACAAAGCCTATGAGAAATGTGGGATAATGTAAAATGCCCAAATGTAAGACTTATAGGCATCCCAGAGGGTGAAAAAGAGAACACACAAGGGCTGGAAAACCTATTTGAGGGAATAATTGAGGAAAATTTCTCAGTCTTGTTAGATATTTAGACATGGAGGTAAAAGAAGCTCAACAAACACCTGGGAGATTCATTGCATACAGACAATCACCAAGACACATAGTCATCAGAGTGGCCTAAGTCAACACAAAGGAGGAACTCCTGCAAACCACATGACAAAAACATCAAGTAACTTACATAGGAAAACCCATCAAGCTAACTGCAGACTTCTCAACTGAGACCTTATAAGCCAGAAGGGACTGGGGCCCCATCTTCAGTCTTCTTAAACAAAACAAATGCCAGCCTAGAATTTTGTATCCTGCAAAACGAAGTTTCTTGTATGAGGGAGACATAAAGACTTTCTCAGAGAGCTAACACTGAAGGAATTTGTCAAGACCAAACTTGCCCTGCAGGAAATACTCAGAACTGCATTATACGTAGAGCAACAGAATGGTCACACTCCAGTGTAAATCACCCAAAAGCTAAAGGTCAGAGATCAAATAAAGCAACAATACAAGAAGTAAAACAAAGCAATACAGTACTAACCAACAGGATGAACAGAACAGAATCCCACATATCAATTCTATCAATCAGTGTGAATGGTTTAAATTCCTTACTCAAGAGACATAGGTTGGCTGAATGGAGTTAAAAAAGAAAAAAAAGCCAAGTATCTGCTATTTCCAGGAAACACATCTAACCCACAGGACTCTTACAGACTCTAGGTCAAGGGTTGGAAAAAAATATTCCATGCAAATGGAACCCAAAAGAAAGCAGGTGTAGCCATTCTCATATCCAATAAAATTTACTTTAAATCAATAATAGTAAAGAAAGACAAAGATGGTCAATATATAATGGTAAAAGGAGCAATTCAACAAGAAAACATAACAATCCTAAATATTTATGCACCTAACACAGGAGCACCCAGATTCATAAAGCAAACCCTACTAGACCTAAGTAGAGAGAGATAAACAGCAACATTGTAATACTGGGGACTTCAGTACACCACTGACAAAACTGGACAATTATCCAAGCAAAAATAAACAAAGAAACACTGGATTTAAACGTCACCATAGAACAACTGGGCCTAACGGATATTTAAAGAACATTTCACCCAAAAATTAACTGAATACACATTGTACTTATCAGCACATGGAACATTCTCCAAGACTGGTCATATTTTAGGCCACAAAATATGGCTCAACAAATTTAAATGTTGAAATCACACCATGTATCTTCTCAGACCACAATGGAATAGAACTAGACATCAACTCCAAGAGAAACTCCCAATTCTACATAAAGTCATGGAAATTAAACAACCTGCTGATGAATAATTATTAGATCAAAGAAGAAATTAAGATAGAAATTAAGATTTTTTAAACTGATTGACAAAGAAGACACAAGCTATCATACTCTATGGGATATAGCAAAAGCAGTCCTAAGGGAAAAATTCATAGCCTTAAGTGCCCACAACCAAAAGACAGAAAGATTAAAAATTAACAATATAATGGCACATCTCAAGGAACTAGAACAGGAAGAGCAAACGAAGCCCCAAACTGGAAGAATAAAGAAATAACTAAAGTTAGAGCAGAACTAAATGAAACTGAAAACAAGAAAATTATAAAGAAGATCAATGAACCAAAATGTTGGTTCTTTGAAAAGATAAACAACACTGACAGACATCAGGCTAAATCAACCAGGAATAGAAGAGAAAGGACTCAAATGAGCTCAATTAGAAATGACAAAGGAGATATTACAACTGATACCACAGAATTACAAGTCAGTATCACCTTGAAACCAAAAACAGGAAAGGACACAACAAAAAAATAAAACTACAGACCAATACTCCTTATGAATATAGATACAAAAATCTTCAATAAAATACTAGCAAACTGAATCCAATAGATTATCCAAAAAAAAAAAAAAATCCACCATGACCAAGTGGGCTTCATCCCAGGGATGCAGGGATGGTTCAACATATGTAAATCAATAAATGTGATTCACCACATTAACAGAAGCAAAATCAAAGATCATATGATCATCTCAATAGATGCAGAAAAAGCATTTGACAAAATTTACCACACTTTCATGATAGAAACTCTCAACAAACTAGGCATAGAAGGAACATATCTCAAAATTATAAAAGCCATATATGACAAACCCACAACCAGCATCATACTGAATAGGGAAAAGTTGAAAGCATTCCCACTAAGAACTGGAACAAGACAAGGATACCCACTGTCACCATCTCTTGCCAACATAGTACTAGAAGTCCTACCCAGAGCAATCAGGCAAGAAAAAGAAATAGAGGGTATCCAAATCAGGAAAGAGGAGGTCAAATTATCATTTTTTGCAAATGATATGATGTTATACCTATAAAACCCAAAAGATTCCACCAACAGACTCCTGGAATTGATAAATAAATTCAGCAAAGTCTCATGTTACACAAATCAGTTACACTCCTATACATCAATAACAGTCAAGCTAAGAGTCAAATCAAAGACTCAATAGCATTCACAACCACTACAAAGAAAACAAAATACCTAGGAATATACTTAACCAAGGAAGTGAAAGACCTCTACAAAGAGAACTATGAAACACTGAGGAAAGAAATTGCAGATGATACAAACAAGTGGAAAAAGATATCATGCTCACAGATCGGTAGAATCAACATTGTTAAAACATCCATACTACCTAAAGTAAGTTACAGATTCAATGAAATTCCCATCCAAATACCAATATCCTATTTCACAGATCTAGAAAAAAATAATTCTGCATGTCATATGGAACCAGAAAAGAGCCCAAATAGGCAAAGCAACCTTAAGGAAAAGGAACAAATTGGGAGGCATCACATTACCAGACTTTATACTACAAGGTGACAGTAACTAAATCGGCATGGTACTGGCACAAAAATAGAGACATAGACCAATGGAATAAAACAGAAAACTCAGATATAATACCATCTACATATAGCCAACTGATTGTTGACAAAGCAGTCAACAATATACACTGGGGAAAAGAATCCTTATTCAATAAATGGTACTGGGAAACTTGGATAGCCACATGAAGAAGAATGAATCAGGACCCATATTTCTCACCACTTAAATTAATTCAGATGGATAAAGGACTTAAATGTAAGACATAAAACCCTAAAAATTCAAAAAGAAAATGTGAGAAAAACTCTTTTAGACATTGGCCTAGGCAAAGAATTCATGAAGAAGACCCCAAAGGCAATCATGGCAACAACAATAATAAATTAATGGAACTTCATTAAATTAAAAAGCTTCTGCAAAGCCATGGAAATAATTAACAGAGCAAATAGACGACCTACAGAAAGGGAGAAAATATTCACAAGCAATACATCTGATAAAGGACTAATAACGAGAATCTACAAACAACTAAAGCAAATCAGCAAGAAAAGACAAACCACCCCATTAAAAAGTGGGCAAAAGATTTGAACAGAAGCTTTACAAAAGAAGGTAGACACATGGCCAATAAACAAGAACAAATATTCAATGTCACTAATAATCAGGGAAATGCAAATTAAAAACCACAGTGAAATATCACCTTACTCGAGTCAGAATGGCCTTTATTTAAAGGTACAAAGAAAAAAACGTGCTGGTTTGCAGACAGAAAGGAATGTTTATACACTCTTGGTGGGACTGCAAATTAATACAACCTCTATCAAAAACACTAGGGAGATTGCTCAAAGAACTAAATGTCAACCTACTATTTGATACAGCAATCCCGCTACTGGGTATTTACTCAAAGGCAAATAATACATTTTATCAAAAAGACACCTGCACACCAATGTTTACTGCAGCACAATAAATTGTAAAGATGTGGAATCAATCTGAGTGCATATCCATTCATAAGTGGATTAACAAAATGTAGTATATGTATACTATGGAATACTACACAGCCATAAAAAAGAATGAATTAATGCCTTTTGCAGCAATTTGGATGGAACTGGAGACCATTATCATAAGTGAAGTATCTAAATAATGAAAAAACAAACACCACATGTACTCACTACTAAATTGGAACTAAATGATGAGCACACATGTACATAGAGGGAATAAAATTCAATGGAAATCAACCTGGGGAAAGGTAGAGGAGGGGACAGGCAAAAATGTACCGAACAGGTACAACGAACAATATCTGTGTGACAGGTACTCTTATAACCATGACTCACTATAAAAGCGATTCACTTAACCAAAAGACCAAAACTATTTGTACCCCATAATACTATTAAATGAATAAATAAATAAATCTGGCTGAAAAGCTAGCATCTCTCAAGGAAAAAAAAAATTGTTAATATCTTTCAGAAAATAAAGTGCATATTTCATCAGAATGATTGCAATTAATTTACGGAATAAATTAACTCAAAATTAACAAATTACCTCTTCGTAGTCATAATCCTCTTCAGATGCTTCAGTGACAGTGACCTCTGAATATCTTGTCAAGTTTTAATCTCAAAAAATACAGAATAAAATTATTATACCAAAACTTGCATCGACCTTAAAATACAGTATTTGATTCAATTATCTCACTAGGTAATTGGTAAATACATGTAATTTTATTTGCTTAAAGTTTTTCCCCAATATGGCCTATAAATATAGACATTTTAAAATAAAAATTTTCATTAGTATTTTAATTATTTTTCATAACCCAAATCCATGAACAACTACATTTCTACCAGTCTATTAACTATCTAATGATTTCCAACTTGATTCTAAGAATGCTCTCATGAACATACATAGTGTCATAAGGCAACATAAATTAGAAAGAGATAAAAACAAAAAATGTTTCCAATTCATCTTAAACCACACTGAATTTTCAAGAGCTCCTGAGTCAATTATTCACAATGCAGTATGACTTTATTTGATTTAAAGTATTGTGAATGAATACAAAAGGCATACCAATATTTAAATATTACAGTAAATGAAAACAGAAATAGTAAAAACAATCTTAAAATTCGAATGGTACCAAAAAAGAACCAGAATAGCCAAAAGAACACAGCTAAAGACATCACATTACCTGACTTCAAAATATATTACAAGGCTATGGTACCCAAAACAGCACGGTACTGGTATAAACATAGACAGAGACCAACAGACAGAGAAGCCAGAAACAAATCCACATATGTACAGCCAACTGATCTTCAACAAAGCCACCAAGAACATACATTGGGTAAAGGATACCCTCTTTGATAAATGGTGATGGGAAAACTGAATAACAATACGCAGAAGAATGAAACTGGACCTCTATCTCTCACCATATGTAAAAATCAACTCAAGATAAATACTTAAGTGTAAGACTCAAAACTAAAACTACAAGAAGAAAACATAGGAAAAACTCTTCTAGACACGGGTCTAGGCAAAGATTTTATGGCTAAGACCTCAAAACCATAGGCAAAAAAACCAAAAATAGATAAATCGGACTACATTAAACTAAAAGGTTTCTTTTTTCAATAGAGTGAAAAGACAACCTCTTGAATGGG
>NW_012148786.1:895694-901987 GCF_000956105.1 Propithecus coquereli | reverse complement strand
ATTTTAACAAAAAAATTCTAAGAGCACTGCTATAAGACTTTCAAACTTTGCAAGTTACTCTAATTACAAATGAAAACTTCAAGATAACATTTTAAAGTAGAAGAAATCACAACACACACCAGTAATGGGGTTTTTTTGGAGGCGGGGGGAAGATAAGTTTGTATTTTTTTCAATTACACTGACTTGGTTATGTCAAGTTTAAAAGGTGTGAATTAAACACTTTTTAATGCACAGTAATGGTTATGAAAACCAAAGATGAGATTAGCCTATTTTTCATTTTGCTGCTGGTTGTAAAAAATTGTCTCTGGTATTTTGTCTTCCAAGAGGAAGCTGAAAGTGTATATGACAACTTCTATTATTTGTAACAAGAACAGATAACACCTCCTCAGTATATAATAGGAGCCAGGCACTGTTCTAAGGGATTTCCATGTGTTAACTAATTTCATTTCATCCTGTCTATAAGGCTAGCACTATTATCTCCATTTTACAAATGCGGAATCAGAGGCACAAGTTTCCACAGCTGGGACCTAACAAAGTTGGGAATCAGTCCTAGAAGTTCAGGCTTCACTATGTTATACCGCCTCTCCGTATTCTGTATGGGTTTTTTGTGCTATGTAAATACTTGAAGTGTCTGCCAGTTTTCTTCTACAGAATTCTAAACCTGTAAATGTATTCTTGTTACTCAGCTCCATCATAAGTAATCAATCTCCACTGTCTTCCTTTATCCCTATCACTTGCAGGAGACACTTAAATATCATCTATTATGACCAATCTTCAGATAGTAGATACCGGTCAGAAGGCCAGTATTTTATTGTCAAACATGAGCATCTCTCGCAATAATATGGTGAAAAGTAATTAGGCTCAATAATAACTAGTTAAAAGATTAGTCAACAATGACACAAGAAAAGTTGGACACCTGCAGTCTATCCCATAACCTTAATTCATCCACACTAAGTATTACAAAGAATGAAGTACCTACTTGTATTAGGTATCTATTGCTGCAGAACACTTTCCAATGGCATTTGCCTCATTCTCCTTTAATCCCTTGCCATCAGCCTCCTAAAAGACCAAGAAGGTTCTACCAGCAATCTGTTCAAGGTATTTTATCTTTCACTAACACTCAAAGTACTTTTAACATCTGCCCAATCCCCAGTTTCGAAGCCACTCTGAAACTTTAACATATTTATGTTAGCATCCCACTCCAAATACCAAAATATAAATGTTATTTACTGCTGCATAATAAAGTCCCCAAAACAAAGGAGTTAAAGGAATAACCAAATCCTACCATTGTAACAACATGGATGAACCTGGAGGACACTGTGCTAAGTGAAATAAGTCAGACATAGAAAGACAAATACTGCATAATCTCACTTATATGTAGAATCTAAAAAAAGTCCCACTCACAGAAACCAACATTAGAAGGGTGGTTACCAGGGTTTGGGGGCATGGAGAGATGTTGCTCAAAGGGTACAAATTTTTAGTTATAAGTTCTGGAGCCCTAATGTACAGCTGAGTGACTATAGCTAATAATAATGTATTATGTACTTGAAATTTGCAAAGAGAGTGGATCTTAAGTATTCTCACCACAAAAAAATAAATAAATAAAAAGGTAACTATGAGGTAGACAATTAGCTTGATTGTGGTAATAATTTCACAATGTGTATGTGTATCAAAACATCATGTTGTACAACTTGAATATATGAAATTTTTATTTGTCAGATATATCTTAATAAAGTATAACAAAGACACAAACATTTACTACCTCATAGTTTCTGTGGGTCAAGAATTTGGTAGTGGTTTAGGTAGAGGATTTTTATTTAGGGTCTCTTATGAGGTCACAGTCAAGATGACAGCAGGGTTGCAGTCATCTGGAGGCTGAGATCGGGTAGCAGGATCCACTTCCAAAATGACTCATGGATGTACCAACTGTTGGCTCCCCACGTGGGTCGCCCCACAGGCTGCTTGAGCATCCTCAAGATACAGTGTCTAACTACGCCCAGAATAAGTAGTCCAAGAGAACAAGTTGGAAGCCACAATAGCTTTTATGAGCAAGCATCAGAAGTCCTATTGGTTACATAAATCAGTCAACCCTATTCAGTTTTGTGAGGACTGTACAAGAGCACAAATACCACGAGGTGTGGATCACTGGGTGTCCTTCTGGAGGTTGGCTACCATACTATCTCATAGAGTTTAAAAAGTATTAAAAGAGTTAATATATGTAAAGCATTTAGAATAGTACCTGGCTTGTAGTAAATGGTATACAAGCGTTTATTATCATCATTTTCTTCACTCTGGAAAGAGATGAGTATATCTATGGAAAAGTCTCTTAAATCTACCATGCCCCAGTTCCTCCATATGTTAAGATGAACAGATAAATAAAATATATTCTAAATTTCCCTTAAGTTCCAGATTTATATTTTTCTTATAGTTTTACTTAATGAGACAAAATTAACTGAGGTTCAACTAGAAGAAGTTAGTCTCTTTTCTGTGAAAAAGTATGACCCCTTCTGAGAGACGGCTACTAGAAGGTGATTTTGTAAGCACTTGTCATTAAGTTTCCAGAAAAGCAATACCATCCTTCATTATGTTCATACCATAATATTTTCAAAGATTTAAATATTCTAAAATCATCTGAATATACTTTAAAATTGTAAATAAGTCAACCACTGACAGTATTATATGAGGAAGAGATGTCACAGAATAGGTTGTTAAACATGGGAATCAATATAGGGAAGAAAAGAAGTCATTTATCCCCAAAACATTGGAAATATCAAATAGCCTTTGTATATTCCTACTCAGCAAATATTCTAGGCAAACAGCTTTTAATTGCTAATAACATATTGTTTTCCCACAATCAAAAAAGATTTAAGAGAAAAAATAACTTCCATTTTATAAAGCTTAAAAGTATTTCCACATAGACCAAAACCATATTTATTCTCACAACAATCCTTGAGATTGAACAGTACAGATACACAATCATCTTTAAGTTGAAAATGAAGAAATTGAATCAGGAAGGTTAAGAGATTTTCTCAAGATCACACAGCTATAAGTGACAAAGACCAGTTTCTTAAATACAAACACCATGAATTTTCTATTATACCATACTATTCCTATAATGACACGATAGGAATATACAATTTTTTACCAACATCCTGTGTAATGAACTCACCTATTTGGTTTCTCAAACTCTCAAGTGTTATGCTACCAACAGCTAAATTAAATCATATAAATAGCTCCATTTGAAGAATCCAGAGGAAAGATAAATATAAAAGAGCTACAGGCTACAGACTCAAAAATAAATTTAACCAAGAATAAGAGATTAATGAGACAAAATGTCAGGTAAAGGACAAAACACCCAAAATAGGAACAGATATCCTCTTTGATTGATATTCTGAAGGGTTCACAATATGATTTGTACAAAAAAAAAATCTTCCCAGAAGCAACTAAGTTTAAATATGATGTTGTAATGTTATTAAATAAATAAATGTACTTCAGCACATTGTATGTTTACTGGAACATGGACAAATACACAAGCTAATCTTATAGTGATTCTGTAGCAGTTTACAAAATGCATGACATATAAAATATAACAATAAATGAATGTGGTAAATGAAGGAGAAAGGGAAATAGTAGAAACAAGGTATAGGTAAAGATGCAGTATATGCCATACGTCTCCTAAGCTTTATTAAACGTAAGCCAGAAATTTCACTCTAAGCTTCCCACCAGTCAGGGTAAAAGGGAGAATGGAATCAGATGCTAATTCAATATCCACTCAAGCAGATATACAGCAATTTCTGGTTGCGAAGTCTGAGAGAAATTATACTTTTGCACTCTCATAAAGAGAACACTATACAGATGTTGATCCCCTTGGCCCTTGGGGCAGCCAAGAAGGCAGAGTGAAGTAGAATCTGATGGAGTACCATTATGTGAAAAACTTTGGAAAGCGCTATTTTGGACAGCAATCTTGCCAGAGTAGAAAAGGGCAATTCATCAAGAATCCTCTGAGAGATAAAATCCTTTACCTTGTTTCTACTTTTACTGAACAACTTTCTCATCTGTAATTTAATCTCTTAGCTAATCCTGCTCTCCAGGGAATATCCATACAATTAAGCTGGTCATAGTTGTCATGCAGTTATTTTTCCACTGGAATAATAGCAGCATTCTGGCTTGAAATCAGTTTCTTAATGCCAAGCGGACTCTGAATTCTTACAAAACTCCGCTCCCCCTATCTGCCTAGTAGTCCTTCAAAGAATACCACTGAATTCCAGTTCCAAAATTCATTTTTTTCTGTACTGTTTCCCTCAAATCTGTTTCTTGCCTATCTGCCTGAAAGACCTTGACTTGACACTTAATAGTATGCATGGGTTTCCAGTTTGCTCTTGCCTAGGGTACTGTCTGTGGCTCCCTTGCTCCCTGCCCTGAAGCCACAGCCCAAAGCACCATCCAATTCCAGGCCAGGTTTTGTCTTCTAAAGCCATAATCTAGACACAGACTGAGGCTTCCATTCCTCTCAAATCTCTACTTGCTCTGGAAGGAATTCAGTAACTCTTATGAGTTTGCATAGTATGAATCAATTCCCTGGTACTTGGTCACCATGGGTGAACAAATTGGTAGCTCTGCACTAGTAGAATCTGTACCAGATCCTGACATTGTAGATCCTATCAGAAAACAGGCCAATGTAACACCCACACAAAAACTGCCAGGGAGCCCTTGACCCATCATGGTACTACCGAAGGCACAACTGCCAGAAGCCTTAGAGAAGCATTTCGGCTAGCCTAATGGAGCAGAGCTTGAGGTGACAGTTGGTAAGAGGAGGTGACAAACAATGTTCTGCAAATGGACCACAGCCAGAAGCCACTGAAAAATATTCAGATGTGAGCAGCATGCAGTTCCTCACACACTGGTCTCTTCCACTGCTTCATTTGTGGTAGTGATCAGCGCCAGCAGCAATAGCATCTTTATAAGGAACTGGAGTGAAATATATAGCTAATTGTATTTTACATGATTTCCCAAAGTTACTATAGACAGAAATCACTTGTAATCTTTGCCATCACTACAGAGCCAATGTATACAATCTAAAATCTAGCCCGGATTCTCCATGATCAACATTTTACTTATTAAATTGAAATAAAAGAAAAGTACTATACATAGCAAATATCACAGTTATGTTCCTTTTCTTAGGAATGTCAGTTTAAATAAAGTAAGTCAACTGAATAATATAAACCAACAATGGCAAATACAGGCATGCTTGCGGTTACTTTCCCCATTGCTGTTTGCTCCCTGCAGTCTAAACCACTGAGTCTTCATGAGGTCTCAGAGTTCTCATTAATACCACACACCAGGGAGTTGGTACAAAAGTGGAAATTTATTGGCCACCCCCAGTGCTAGATAGCTATTGTGTATCTTCTGCCTCAGAAGCTAGAAAATAACTCTTTTCTCAGCATGTAAAACTCATAGTTCTCATGGTGGATGGCGGTGCAAGTACTTCCAGCTTCTAAGCCAGGAGATCCAAAAATATGGGTTCTACATGTTATACTTCTATCTGAAATTATAAAGGTTAAAGGTCAAGATATTTATCTCAACACTTGCTACTCCAATTGTAGTTCTTAGACCATAGCAGCAGCAGCAGCACTTGGGAGCTAGTTAGTAACGCAGAATCCCAATCCTCTCCCAGACTTGTTGAATTAGAATTTTCATTTAAAGATCCAACAGGTAATTCATATGCACTTTAAAGCTTGCCTAGACTACAGCACACAAAACAAATTTTTTTCTCTCCAAATAACCTAAGACTTTCATACATATAAAATCCACCCCTCTGGCTTTAGTAACATGGCTCTTGGTCTAGATTCTACATTCAGACTGTCTATCCTTTTTATTTGAATATATGTGGGGTACATATATTCTAATATCTAAGCACCCATGGACAAATTAAGTTTTCCAACGATAATAACAAATTTACCATTTGATTATATAATTAAGGATTATTAAGGATTTTACAAACGTCTTTTTACTTAACACTATAAATATTCCAGAGAAGTGTTATATCATTTTATAACAGAAGAAAAAAGGCTAAGACATTTACCTAAGGGAATGATTAAATTAAAAAATGAAATCTATACATATAGCTTTATAATTCTTTTCACTTACTAAACATTTAGTTTTACAAAAAAACTAAATGTTAAAAATAAACAACAAAATAAGGGAAATGCAAATCAAAACCACAATGAGATATCACTTATCTCCAGTGAGAATGGCCTTTATCAAAAAGTCCCAAAACAATAAATGTTGGCATG
>NW_012148786.1:893302-895644 GCF_000956105.1 Propithecus coquereli | reverse complement strand
AAAGAATGAAGTACCTACTTGTATTAGGTATCTATTGCTGCAGAACACTTTCCAATGGCATTTGCCTCATTCTCCTTTAATCCCTTGCCATCAGCCTCCTAAAAGACCAAGAAGGTTCTACCAGCAATCTGTTCAAGGTATTTTATCTTTCACTAACACTCAAAGTACTTTTAACATCTTCCCAATCCCCAGTTTCGAAGCCACTCTGAAACTTTAACATATTTATGTTAGCATCCCACTCCAAATACCAAAATATAAATGTTATTTATTGCTGCATAATAAAGTCCTCAAAACAAAGGAGTTAAAGGAATAACCAAATCCTACCATTGTAACAACATGGATGAACCTGGAGGACACTGTGCTAAGTGAAATAAGTCAGACATAGAAAGACAAATACTGCATAATCTCACTTATATGTAGAATCTAAAAAAAAGTCCCACTCACAGAAACCAACATTAGAAGGGTGGTTACCAGGGTTTGGGGGCATGGAGAGATGTTGCTCAAAGGGTACAAATTTTTAGTTATAAGTTCTGGAGCCCTAATGTACAGCTGAGTGACTATAGCTAATAATAATGTATTATGTACTTGAAATTTGCAAAGAGAGTGGATCTTAAGTATTCTCACCACAAAAAAATAAATAAATAAAAAGGTAACTATGAGGTAGACAATTAGCTTGATTGTGGTAATAATTTCACAATGTGTATGTGTATCAAAACATCATGTTGTACAACTTGAATATATGAAATTTTTATTTGTCAGATATATCTTAATAAAGTATAACAAAGACACAAACATTTACTACCTCATAGTTTCTGTGGGTCAAGAATTTGGTAGTGGTTTAGCTAGAGGATTTTTATTTAGGGTCTCTTATGAGGTCACAGTCAAGATGACAGCAGGGTTGCAGTCATCTGGAGGCTGAGATCGGGTAGCAGGATCCACTTCCAAAATGACTCATGGATGTACCAACTGTTGGCTCCCCACGTGGGTCGCCCCACAGGCTGCTTGAGCATCCTCAAGATACAGTGTCTAACTACGCCCAGAATAAGTAGTCCAAGAGAACAAGTTGGAAGCCACAATAGCTTTTATGAGCAAGCATCAGAAGTCCTATTGGTTACATAAATCAGTCAACCCTATTCAGTTTTGTGAGGACTGTACAAGAGCACAAATACCACGAGGTGTGGATCACTGGGTGTCCTTCTGGAGGTTGGCTACCATACTATCTCATAGAGTTTTAAAAGTATTAAAAGAGTTAATATATGTAAAGCATTTAGAATAGTACCTGGCTTGTAGTAAATGGTATACAAGCGTTTATTATCATCATTTTCTTCACTCTGGAAAGAGATGAGTATATCTATGGAAAAGTCTCTTAAATCTACCATGCCCCAGTTCCTCCATATGTTAAGATGAACAGATAAATAAAATATATTCTAAATTTCCCTTAAGTTCCAGATTTATATTTTTCTTATAGTTTTACTTAATGAGACAAAATTAACTGAGGTTCAACTAGAAGAAGTTAGTCTCTTTTCTGTGAAAAAGTATGACCCCTTCTGAGAGACGGCTACTAGAAGGTGATTTTGTAAGCACTTGTCATTAAGTTTCCAGAAAAGCAATACCATCCTTCATTATGTTCATACCATAATATTTTCAAAGATTTAAATATTCTAAAATCATCTGAATATACTTTAAAATTGTAAATAAGTCAACCACTGACAGTATTATATGAGGAAGAGATGTCACAGAATAGGTTGTTAAACATGGGAATCAATATAGGGAAGAAAAGAAGTCATTTATCCCCAAAACATTGGAAATATCAAATAGCCTTTGTATATTCCTACTCAGCAAATATTCTAGGCAAACAGCTTTTAATTGCTAATAACATATTGTTTTCCCACAATCAAAAAAGATTTAAGAGAAAAAATAACTTCCATTTTATAAAGCTTAAAAGTATTTCCACATAGACCAAAACCATATTTATTCTCACAACAATCCTTGAGATTGAACAGTACAGATACACAATCATCTTTAAGTTGAAAATGAAGAAATTGAATCAGGAAGGTTAAGAGATTTTCTCAAGATCACACAGCTATAAGTGACAAAGACCAGTTTCTTAAATACAAACACCATGAATTTTCTATTATACCATACTATTCCTATAATGACACGATAGGAATATACAATTTTTTACCAACATCCTGTGTAATGAACTCACCTATTTGGTTTCTCAAACTCTCAAGTGTTATGCTACCAACAGCTAAATTAAATCATATAAATAGCTCCATTTGAAGAATCCAGAGGAAAGATAAATATAAAAGAGCTACAGGCTACAGACTCAAAAATAAATT
>NW_012148786.1:882436-889697 GCF_000956105.1 Propithecus coquereli | reverse complement strand
ATAAATAAATAAACAATAAAATAACAAAAAATGACAAAACTATTTTATTAAAGTTATCAGTGAAATTACTATTGCCATGAAAGACTGGATGCATATGGTACTTAAGAAGAAAGCATGCATCTTAGCTGGGCCTTAGTCTAATGGTATCCTCATATTTCAGAGTCTAGAATCCTTAATTTTGTGGTTTCAGAAACAGTTGACTTTGAGACTGCATCCAGAGCTGAGGAGCCTCAAATGACTACCTTAAACTTACTCGATCCTCAGAAAGTGCTGCTGGGGGCAAAGGAGACCTTTTCAGTGGCCAGAAAACTTAAATCCTCAATCTAAGAAGCCAAATTCTTAAGTATTAGAATGCCTAGAAAGACATAATAATCAAAAGTTAATTAAGGGAGCAGAGAGTCTGGCAAAGGAAAGTAGGTATCAAAAACAAAACATTGAGTGCTACACTTTCCTAGGGTCCACATATTCCTTTACTCTTCCTTGAACAAAGTCTTTTTTTAGACAAGAAACAACAAAACCAATTATCCTTTAGCTTTCTCAGTACAAATTCATTCCAGCCTGCATCTTCCAATTGGAATTGGGTACTACCAAATGTTCACCACCCTACACTAATGGCATTCTCTACTCACTATTACAATTGGAAACCTCACCCACGTTGTGTTGATGTCTAATAGAGAATTCATTAACAAAAGACAACCAACCTTCTTTCCAAGTTCTAAAGATACGTACTTGGTCCTTTACTTATCATATAGTTAAAATCTAGCCTTATATTTTATAACGTTGCAAATACTTTTCTAGTGACGAGTCCTACAGAGGATTCAGGTACTCTATGACTAGATTTCTCAAAATTCTGGTGACAGCTAAGAACTATGTCATGTATGTTTGTATCTTCCTTGTGGAAATTTAAAACATAAAAAGCAATAATACTGTGAAGTTCCTCAGAAGAGAAATAGGTCGTACCGCTACAGCTAGGAGATTATAGGGAAAGGGTGTTGTAGGGGTAAGAACTCTTTTTCCTGAAGACAGTCTCTAAATCATTTTAAAGGACATGGGGCCTTTTTAATGAAGGCGCTTCCCCCATGGTGGACCCTGGCTGTGTTTCTGGTTCGGACCACATTAGTCTATGAATGTTCTTTATGTTTGGCTGTTTAAGAGCAGAAAAGTAGATGATTTCCTGGAAAATTCAAGTCAACTTCTTTTAAAGGATTGTTTGATATTGATAATTTATTGTCTAGTGTACTAGGAGCATCTGTTCAGTTATAAATTAGGGAAGTCCAGGGCCAAATGTAGTAGATTATAAGTGATTAAGTATATGTGCAAAGTACAGAACATCAGATTTCTGATTCATTTGTGCATTCTATAACTTTTACTTATCCACTGCAGTAGCTCAATTAAATTACCTGAAAGCTAAAGAAGTTAAACCAAAGAAAGTCTCACTTCAGCAACTATTATAATTGCCTTTAGAAACAATGTCAAATAACATTATACAGGCAACTCTTAATTATGCATGTGAAAACAGCCCAAGGATACAGAAATAATTGACATTCACAAGTAATCCTCAAATTTTATTTTAACTAAGAGTTTAAGCCTCTCCCATGACTAAAGCTCTTCCCTGAATATTGAATATTGCAAAACTGACTGATGAAATGTTTAACTTTGCCATACCCTGACTACCCTTTGGTTATAACACAAAATAGTAGTTACTCAACCAAAGAGAGAGAGAAGAAATGCAAAGGGGTAGATAATCCACAAACTGGATAACAAAATCCTAAAAAGTTAGACTCACTTGTCGTTGTAAACATCATTATTTATAAGTCTTTGTAAGACAGATTTGCACACTGCTACTTGTTGGAAGTTGTGACTCAGTCATCTCCCTGCAAATTAAGTAAACCTAATTTCCATTGCTAAAAGTTGCATATGTTGGAATCCTACCATTTATTTCACAAAGATATTTGCAAAAAACTACCTCATTGTGTTAGTCTCATGTTAACAATCAAACTATGTCATTACAGAAATCATTTTAATGAGAAAAATGACGGGATGCTTTGTTACCATTCACTAATAAGGACACTAGATAACTTTATATTTGATAAAGATAGCTCAGAAAGAATTATTCAAATCATTTTTTAATTTAAAAAAGGAGTATTACTGGAAAAAGTAGCCTGTCAGAGACACGAAAACAGTATAAAACCTCATTTATGACACTAATGTACCAAATATATTACATTCAAAGTGATTTCAATCTACTCAAATTTATATTCCTATAAAAATCATTTTTGCACCCAATAAAATACTACATATTTTACTTAATCTTTCAACTAAATTCGTCAAAGCTCTCTGCAACATGGATGCGTACTGATTTTGAGTCAGGACAAGTTACTCGGCTTGTCAAAGCTCACAAAATGAATCATTTTTGGATCTCTGAAATCTTGAATTTAAGTTGGAGGGATTATAGTTGGACAAAAAAATAAGACAAGGTAGATTTGGAGTTTCCTTGCTATCTTTAAGTATAAAACAGATAACCACTTCTCTGTTAGTCGCCTGAAGAAAGGAGTTAAGTGTCTTTTTCTCATGAATCCTCCCCATCTCTCCAGTACCGTCAACCTATTTACCTACAGGAGGGGAGCTATAAAGCCTTACACAAGAAATAGAGAACCTAATTAACCACAAAGGGTTACCTAATTTTTCTGGTACTCCCATTAATAATCGCTTAACTCTATCTACTTTCTTCCTAACATCTCTGAGCCTTGTCAGGTTATCAGATCATTTAGTTGCTGAAGAAAAAAAAAGCAATTATTATTATTTATCATTATTAAGTAACCAAAATTGAAACTATCCAGGAAGGTGATGCTACGGAAACTAACTACAGGATCATGAGTTGGGTATTCTGAGATTAAATTCCTTAAAGTCCAATGGCAGCGGCCTTTCCCTAGTCTCCTAAAGTTCCCCGATTGAATTTACTGGGACGGTGTTCTGAAAGCTTGGGGGCTTATTTAGGAAAATGTATTAACTGAAAAGAGGGTTGAATCAATGTGCTGTGTCCCCTTAACATAAAAAGCAACCTTCCACCCAAAATTTATTGAGTGGTTACTAAGTACGATGCCCTAGGAAGTCTCCTAACTCTTCTAACAGATACGGGGCACCTTACACTTCTAAAAGCCGAGAAATTCAGTGAGCAGCTATCAAGCGGGCCCGCGGTGGCAGAGACGCCACCTTAAGGTCCAACAGACTCCAGGCCGGCTCGGCGGCCCCAAGGCGCCCCCTGTGGGAAGCCCTCGCCTTCGCCCCCTACAGCCGCAGGCCTGCAGGCCGCGCCTCCACGGGAAGGATACGTTCCAGGTAGTAGGCGCCCTCGGCTGCCACCGCATCCGCCGCGTCCCCGGCTGCCGTCAAACCCATGCCCAGAGCTTCTTCCAGAACGCGCAGAGCGGAGCTGGGCATCCCTTTCTCAGCAGCCATCTCTGGCGCTCTGAGCCCCCGCCCCGAGCGGGCCCGCCACAGTCTCTGAGGGCAACCGCTAAGACGCTTCCCGACTGCTCCACGCAGCTCTCGCGAGATCCCGGCAGTTCCTCGCCTCCTCCCTCTGGACTAGTCCCGGGCATGGAGGAGCTGCCCCGGAGTCCTAGGCTCTGTTGCCCCCTGCGCTTCCACGGTTACCCTGACAACGTCGTTACCTAGTTACCACCTGAAAGCTTGGGACTCAGCTCCTGGAAGGCACAGGATGCAAGAAACAGTTGACTTGGATTACATTTTCTGACAGAGGCAGCTTGGTTGCCTTTCGTTTTGACCTTATCATTCCTTTCTCACTTTGTATTCTTCCCTAAATTGCCTTTCTCGTGGTTCTTACATGCTCATTGTCAGTCCTCGAATTTTAGATGTTCGTGGAACCCCAAGTGTTTGTTCCCAGGGAAAACTACTAGAAAAGAGGAATATGCTCAGTGCTTGGAGGGGAAAAAAAGAAATGGAAAAAAAAAAAAGTTCTAGAAATCACAATTGAGAGACTGACTCAGGGGAGCTATCAGACATTTTTCAGATCCTTAGCAACAAAGAACTAGAGTGGTCACCTTAGTCAATTTCTTTCTTTTGATCTTTAATGTATTTATCTGGACATCTGTTGACTTTGGTTTCATACACTGGGACTTGGAATGGTATTTGTAGTACTGATTCTTGCCTAGGTAAGGCCACTTTCATAAAAATTTTGCCCAATCATGGGTAGTCCTATTACCATGACAGGATCGTCCTCAGATTTATGTTTCGTATGTATCAGAAGCATCACCAAGGCCCTTTTCCTTGAAAATTCTTTTTCATTCCACATTTCTTGATGAAAACTGGATGCCAAACAGTGACTCTATGAATGCTCTCATTTATTACCAAAAAGTAGTGGTAACCTCCTAAACAGGTGGTTGAAAGCCTGGGTACTGGAGCCCGAGGTATTATTCAGAGACTGGTTCCACTACTTACTAGCTATGAAACCTTGGGCAAACTACTTAATGCCTCTAGGCCTCAGTTTCCTCATTTGTAAATAAAGATAATAATATTACCTACCTCAAGGTGTTACAAGGGGTAAAACAACAAAAAACGTTAAGAACCTACCAGGCACATAGAAGGCACTAAGAAATGTTAGGTGTTATTTCCATTAAATTTAATTGTTTGATTTTGTTTTGTTTTTTAGAATAATCAAGGGTCATAATTAGACATAATATTTGGAGAATTCTTTCCCATATATATTATTTTACTAGCTCACTTTTTGTCCTTGACTTTTCACATCAAACATATCCTGAGTACTCATTAAATGCAAGGAACAATTTTAGGAGGCTGAAAATGCAAAAGAATTCTGCAATTGAGGAATCCACTGCTTTTGAAGAAAACCTGACATAAAAATTTGATGTAAAGGAGGCTTTATGTCAGTCGTCGATATTGTTTCCTGTAAAGCTAGCCTTGAGAAATAACCTGGGTAAGGAATGGTCTGGTCCTTACATTTCTGGCATACTCAGCAAGACATGTAAGTATGAAAGAATCATGGAGGAGAGTGTCTTGGAAAAATTAATGTTTACTTCAATTTTTTTGTTTGTTACAATGGCTCATCTTTTTCTTAATTTTTAGACATAATGTAGTATGTCATCTTCTACAGACAGTTTTGTCTCCTGGCTCCTCTGTATGACCTTAATTAACTTGAGCTCTCTGAGCTTAGTTTTCTGCCCTCTAAACCAGAGACTCTAATACCTACCTTACTAAAATGTAGAGAGTAAATGAAAGGAAAAGTAAAAAGTACTTATCATAATGTCTAGTCTGTCGGATGTTTTCAATAAGTAACTGTTAATAAAATTTGCTTAAAATATTGAGTGACTATGCTAAGCCCAAATTGAATATAATATTTGTAAAAAACTTACAATATGTAGGATCATTGTTAAGATGAAACTTAAATATTTTTTAAAATATTTAACACTTCAAAAAGGAAAAGATTTTAATAGAGTCCTAAAAATATACGAGTAAGTTATGGCCAGTATCCACTGCTCAAGGTAGAGGAGAAGAGGGAAAGACTCTTGTCAAAAGAGCTCAAAAGAAATCTTATAACTCAAAGAAGTATCATTAACTACGTTCCTCAAAACTAAAAAATTGTAAGTCTAATTCTATAAAGTTTCCAAATACCCAGACTTTGAATTCAGAGTTACCAGTTCGATTATATTCATTTCATGAATTTCAAATTTAAGAAGTCACCCAAGATATTTGTGGCTCAACTACAATTTGAAACACATTTTACAGGAACCTAAGCTGCGGTGCTTTTAAAAATTCAAATTAGAAGCAACTTTAACATTTTATTTTTAAACCTTTTGGTCTCTACAACAGATGAGCAATATTATTAAAAGCAATGAAATAACAGCAAAAATAATCTTAACAAATATAAGCAGAACCAGAAATTGTCTTCAAATAAAAACAGGACATGGTCTTTTATGGGGTTTGCTAATATCTTAAAACTAGCATGCCTTTGCAAGGAATAAGTTTGAAAATGCATGTTACATTAGAATTGGTATTCTGTTAATTGCTGCTTTAATTAAAAAAGGGTGTGGAAGCCTTACGAAGAGAAAACACAAAATCTTCAGTTCATAGTAGTGGTTTGAGTTATAATGCATTCCATCCTATAGTATTTCCTTTTTAATATATTTTATAAATTTCCTTGAAGTAGAAAAAAAAAGAAAGTGCCTTAACATTTTGATTAATGAACAGTAAACTGTCTACTTTCCCTTTAAATGTGTTCCTCAAAGAGGTGAATAAAGAAAACCAATGAAAACTGTAAAATGAAGCAACAACCACAAAGGACAACAAATTTTATCTCCTCCCAGCCTAATTGCTCCCTTTGTGTAAAAGTGAAATTATTTTTAAAAGCAAAACCAGAATGGAATCTGATAATGAATGTACTCTTTGCTTTTGTAGTTTCAAAGCAGAAAATAATCACATGCAAAAATATAGTAAAGTACTATCCAATTTTAAGAAGTTATGAGCATTCATTTGCTACAGATAGAGCTCAAACCATTCACTGATGCATCTTTTTATAAAAGTAGCTATCCTGTTTTCTTTCAAAACTTCACAGTAAGTGGTAGCCAATTTTAGAGTTTCTGAATCCATAAAAGTAATGGTAATTGACTGTAGTGGAAGATTATCATTTCAACCATGCAGAGTATAGTTTTCCTTTTTCACTAACTATGATTTGAAAATCCATTTCTTCAGTGTTCTCAGCCCATGGGGTTCAAACAGGTTCAATCCTCTGTCTCTGGTGAGGAATATATAACTCAGGTTTAACCCAAAAAGAACATATCATTTCTCTTGGCTACAGTGATCAGTTCTGGAGCTGACATGTGTCCTAAAAGAAACCAATTAGATTTAGTAAAAATTTGTTGGGAATTTTGGGAAAGAGACTCTTCCTCTATCCCTTGGGACTTAAGATCTGGAGCTGCTACAGCCCCCTTGCCAGTATGAAGAAAATTTCTAATTAAGAATTGGGTCAACATGGAAGGCCTGAGTAGGAAAAAAAGAGAAAATTAAGCCCAGATAAAATCGCTTAAACCTCTAGTATACACATATATATTTCTTTACTTTGTCATCTGAGAGGGCCTAGAAGCAACCACACCCCCATTACAATGAACACTCCAGATCACGATTTTTTTTTTTTTTTTTGAGACAGAGTTTCACTGTGTTGCCCGGGCTAGAATGCCATGGTGTCATCCTAGCTCACAGCAACCTCAAACTCCTGGGCTCAAGCGAT
>NW_012148786.1:868905-871383 GCF_000956105.1 Propithecus coquereli | reverse complement strand
TTTATTTAAACCTTGGCACTCCACCAAAGCTTCTTTCTAACCCAAGCTGACCCAAGTGGAAGGGTCAGTAATGTACCGTATACTTTCTGGAAAATTCTCCTCCTCTCATTTTCTATCTCTGGAATTCCTTAAGCCGATTTATTGTTGACTATTGTATGGAATCTTCTCCTGCACACACAATAAAATATTTAACATGTAGAGTTTTATAATTAGATTGTGTTTTGAAATGTTAAAAAAATTAAGTGTAATAAAAAGGTTCAGAGAGAATTCTTAAATACTCTCTTCTAGAAAAATTTGTCCTCTTATTGTTTTCTTACTGTTAGTATTCATGGATGCACTTCCTCTTCAAAGTAACAAAGAATCATTACCTTTTAAAAAGATAACACTCGGGTTGTAATGATTGACCAACTTTAATTAACAGAAATGCCAAATTATTTACATTTTGAGCAGTACAGTTTTTGTACCATTCTTTGGAACGATAATGAAACTCCCAAATTGTGATAAGGGAAGAGAGATCTTCTCCACATCACATTTCTAAATCTACTGTTAGATCACTGAAAGTTAGCATGTCAACGAGTGGACCTGTGACTTTTCTTGCTTCATAATCTTTCTTGCTTCACAGTCACGATATGCAGGATGTCTGGTCTAAATCAGTAGGTGTGGCTAAAAGTGAGTATCAACAGTCAAATGGGAATTATATATACATGGAAGTTACTACAAGCCATATTTAGTACTATATATGGACCTCATCCCAAAATTAATAAGAAGCCCACTAAAGGATTTATATAAGAGAGCAAAATGGCCAAATATTAGAGATCTTAACATTTAAAAAACTACTTGTAATTTACACTGTTAATTAAAAATATAATTACACACAAGTGCATATACACATATATGTGATTATGTGTTTATCACCTGCAGTCTTTTCATTTCTTTTTTGTTGGCCTCATCCTTCCCTATCTTCTCATCCTTTCCCCCACATCAGCTCACACCCTCCCAGTTGAAAATATGATACATGTTCTTCTATATTTTCCTCCATGCTCATTTGCAGCCCTCCATGGCACCTAGGCATTACTTCACGTTCTTGCTGAGTGTACTAAGTTGCAAGGTTGATCAGTTTTCTGATACTTAGCGGATTCTCTTGCTATATACATAACAAAATAGGTCAAGGAGCCCACAATGTGACTACTTACCACAACTTGACTCCTACTGGGTAACTCCTTGCTCTCAAGCGGAGGACTGGCTTATTTTCTGCATGCCACGATATTTTTTGCTTGCTCAAAAAGTTCAGGGGCCTTGGTTCTATTTTTCTATTTTGTAATGCAAGCATCTGCTTGTGCAGGTGTCATATGGCTTTCATGTCACTTCTGTAAAACTCAGGGACAAAAAGAACTATTACAAATGTGACAATGCTCACGCTATTTCCTATGCCATGAGTAACAAAGCTCTCAGTTTCTGTTTTGAAAGTCTCATGTCTTCTACCAGTATTTATGAACACAAGCAGGCTAACTTGTTAGTTTGCAAGTAAAGTAAGACCTCAGACCCTTTGCCATTCTTGACACTCATATAATCCAGTATGCATATTCAAATATTAATATAAATAAACAGAAGGCTTTTTTGGTTGTTGTGTGTCTTACAAAAATGGGATGACAATATATTTATCTTTTCTCCTCTTGCTTTTCTTACCCAAAGATACCATATAGAAAATTGGTCCAAGTCAACTTGCATTAATAAAGTTCATTTTTTAGTAGCTGTATTTTATTCTTTGATGTATATATAAAACAGAATTTATTTACTTTTTCCAATGTAATGCCACCATGAGCACTATTGCAATAAAATCTATGTATGTGTAATCTTAATCAACAGTGCTTTGCTTTGTATGGTATAGATTTGTGGAATTGCAGAAGACCTGGGTCAAAGGATATATTTATTTTTAATTCCAATAGCTATTGCCAGATTCCTTTCCCAAAAGTCCTATAAAACCTCACATTTATATGTATAGCTTTCACTTTAATTTCTGATTCTATACTGGAGGTAACATAACATCTCAGTATTACTTTAATTTTCATTCCTCAACAAATAGCGAATTATACAATGTCTTTTTTATGTTTGTTGGCATTTCAATTTGCAATATCATAAAGTGTCTTCTGTCCTTTTCCTATTTTCTATACTTTTTGGTCTATCTCTAAATATTGATATTAGGCCTTCATCTATCAATTCTGTTACAAGTATTTGTCCACACTTACTAACTTGTTACTCACTTTATTTATTTATAAAATATTTTGAAGTGAAAAAACTTTTGTAAGGTTATAGCAGAATCTCCCCCCTTGTGTGTGTGTGTGTGTGTGTGTGAAATGTAAGGCATGTAAAGGTTATAGCAGAAGTGTTCTCTTTAATTCTAACTGATGCCATCTGCTTCTGTCACTGTGCTTGCTTTTAGTTGATAGTCAAATATAGCTACACGGAACAGGAGTGACT
>NW_012148786.1:865902-868855 GCF_000956105.1 Propithecus coquereli | reverse complement strand
GGGGGGAGGGGGGAGGAGGGGACGGGTATTTGCATACACAAAGCGTGCAATGCGCACCATCCAAGGGATGGGCACACTTGAAACTCGGACTTGGCGGGGAGTGGGGAGGCAAGGGCAACATACATAACCTAAACATCTGTACCCCCATAATATGTTGAAATAAAAAAAAAAATTTGTTGAGGGGGTAGACCTCATGTTAAGCATTCTTACCACACACAAAAGTCTGATATAATGTACCTTTGTCCATTTAGACCTGAAAGTGTTTTTCTGCCCACAAAGATGAGAAAAATATAGTTTATTTTCACTTATTGGAGAAAACTGAGTGGGCTACTTTACAAGTCCAGCACCCTCCTCTGTCTTGTCCACTAGTTAGACACTCCGTCATCTATAGACTGAGAAAAGACAGATAAAAAGAAGTGGTAAAGAAAACAACAATGGCAGTGACTGGAAGGAGAGAGGAATTGTGCAGAGAGTAGTAGCAGGTTGGAGGTAGGATTTGGAAAAAAGATCTACTTGTTAGATAGAAGAATAAAGTCTGACTTGGGAAAGCATCATGACAACTCTGGCAATGAATATCTAACACACATCTAATGGCCACTTCAAGCAGTGGAAACTTACCTATGGATATTCCACTGGTCAATAAATACACAGTGGCATGCACAGCAATTTCCAAGACGGCCTTGTTTGATGGAGCTGCCTTCTAGCCACGGCAAATTCTCCTAATCCCCAATTGTCACATCCCATATTTGGATCAACAGAGCAGATTTATCTAAAGTATTTTATAATCCCTGATTGACACCTCTTAGCATGTCCACAATTATCCATACCACCAGAAAGAAACATGAAAGAGAGAAAAGGAAAGCAAGAGAAAGTGACAGAGACAGAGAGGGAGAGAAGAAGGGAGGAAGGAAGGGTGAAAAGAGAACCTTTTCTCTAAGACATATAATGCAGTACTCAATTCTTTTGAGATAATGGGAAACAAAGTTTGAATTTTTCCCTTTTTAAAAAATAACTTTTTTTAGTTCCATGCCTTTCCCTAGATGGGAAAACAGGTTTGGTAGTGAATAGGCCAGTTAGTACGTTGTATCCAGGCCGGTCAGTTCCTGAAACTGTTGGAATAGACGATGGGTTGTATCTCAATGGATATATCAAAGTCAGAGGCCCATAAACTGAGTGTCCAGGGACAAAGCACACAACCACACAAGTCACAGATTCAGGGAAAAGGAGAGTAATGGATGAAGTAGTAGGTAATAGACAAAAATCCAAGTGAAATATATGAGCCAGATTTTAATTACTGTAATAAAAAAATGTACTTTTTAGGATAAGCTAGTTCTTCAGTTGCTTCTTCTATACTTGATTTAAGCCCTACTTTTAATCTAAATTACTTCCTTGGTGTTAATCCATTGAGTTAAAGTCTAGATGCATTCTTCTTCAACCTGACACCCTGATTTTTAGGACTTGCATATTTTATAAGCTCTTATCAATAACTTTATACATTAATGGGGCACAAGAAGATCTCTCTGAAGTTTTGGTAAAATCTGTAGAAGAAAAATAATCTGTGTTCACAAGAATAACCTAGGAACTTCAGAGACAATAATTGCTGATGACAAACTAGAGCAGGAGAGAAGTTTCCTTAACCAAGGACGGCACAATTATGCTCACAATTATGAAGGCTCCAATTTTCCATTCTTTAAGAACAAACTATGAGAACCGACATCCTATCAATATTCCCAAACATTATTCTTGCATTTACAGCAGAATGTAATTTTAAAATTCTTTAATAGCTACAATATCAAGACAAAGTTTACTTATGTAAATCTACTCATTCATTACTATTTATTCATATTTACCTACTTTAAACAGTCAATGCCTTGGAATCGTTGTTTTTGCATAGAAACATTTGAAACATTAAAAAAAGAAATAGAATATAAAATATTCAGATGAGTGAATTTAGCAGCCAGAGAACATTTGAATAGGGACCATTGTTCACTGAAACTGAGGAAATTCAAAATTATTGCTGGATGGTCAAGAATTTTTAACAAACATTCCAGAAAGTCTAATGGCTACTAGATTGCAAACTTGAATTTAGGAGGAAATAAATGTTCCATTTTCTAAGAAAGCTTCAATTGTGAAAAAAATGACTCTTTAAATAAGATTATTCACAATTTTGGCTTCTGAGAGTAAAAAGTAATCTGGAAAGTATTTCTGAAAATCTTTCTACGTGACTTTACAACTGTGGAGACCACTCAGCCAATTGCTCACTACCACACAAAGCACTCACAGCCACTGTTACCCACACGCCATTACCCCTGGTCTTTGGTGATACCACCCACATGAAGGCATCTACTCCTTGGAGTGGTGAACTAAGCACGAGATAGAGATCTACATTAGGAGCAATTTCATGATCTTTGTTTGTTTTCCAATACTGAGAATAAGAACAATGACAGCTAACATCTTTTCAAAGATATTCTGCTATAAAGTATGTATAATAGGCTGCCAACTGGGTACAGAAAAATAATATGTACAGTCTTTTGTATTTGTTCTTAAAATGCATTTTAGACATTGATCCATGTTAGTATATAGAGAAATGGCACATGCTTTTTAGTGGCTATATATTAATAGTACTCCTTTATGTATATATATTGTAATTTATTTAAGCAGACCTTAGGCCATTTTTCTTGTTTTATTTAAACCTTGGCACTCCACCAAAGCTTCTTTCTAACCCAAGCTGACCCAAGTGGAAGGGTCAGTAATGTACCGTATACTTTCTGGAAAATGCTCCTCCTCTCATTTTCTATCTCTGGAATTCCTTAAGCCAATTCATTGTTGACTATTGTATGGAATCTTCTCCTGCACACACAATAAAATATTTAACATGTAGAGTTTCATAATTAGATTGTGTTTTGAAATGTTAAAAAAATTAAGTGTAATAAAAAGGTTCAGAGAGAATTCT